>NW_023270807.1:40249530-40502471 GCF_011800145.1 Mirounga leonina
AAAGAAAGAAAGAAAGAAAGAAAGAAAGAAAGAAAGAAAGAAAGAAAGAAAGAAAGAAGTAGAACACTACCAGTACTTGAGAAGTTCCCAGGGTGCCTTTTCCAATCACATTCCCTCATCCTTACAGAGGTAACTACTGTTACGCATTTTGTCCTAATCATATATCCAATAGTGGATAAAAATTTACCAAACTAAGTCAATATCAGTGTCCTAGATATAAGAAGAACCACAGCAAGGGGCATCAAAGTCCAATGGCTAATATACAAAAATCAACTCAAAATGGATGAATCAACCTAAATATTATGGCTAAAATCACAAAGTTCTTAGAAGAAGACATAGAAATAAATCTTTATGATCTTGGGTCTGGTAGTGGATCCTTACTTATGAGAGCAAAAGCATGAACAACAAAATAAGAAAATAGGTAAATTCAACCTTGTTAAAATTGAAAACTTTTGTTCATCAGAGAATATTATCAAGAAAGTGAAAAGACAACCTACATAATGGGAGCAAATGTTTGGAAATCACATACTTAATAAGGGCATAGTAAACAGAATATACGAACTCTCACAGTTCAACAAAAAGACAACCCAAATTACAGATGGGCAAAAGACTTGAATAGACATTTCTCCAATGAAAACATACAAATGGCCACAAGCACAGAAATGCTTAATGTCATTAGTTACCAGAAAAAGTGCAAATCAATGCCATAATGGAGTACCACTTCACACCTTCTATTATGGCTATAATAAGAAGAAGTAAATAGTAAGTGTTGGAGAGACTATGGAGAAATCAAACCCATGTATATTGGTGGTGGAATGTAAAATGGTTCTGTCACTCTGGGGAATAATTTGCCAGTTCCTCAAAAAGTTATACAGTTCCCATATGAACCAGTAATTCCACTCCTAGGTATATACCTCCCACTAAGTTAAACCAGGTACTCAAACAAATACATGCACAAGTGTGTTCATAGCAGCACTGTTCACAGTAGCCAAAGGTAGAAACAGCTTAAATATCCATCATTGGATGAATGGATACATAAACTGTGGTATATACAGTTATGAAAAGGAATGAAGTGCTGTTACTTGCTACAGTGTACATGCATATTTTGCTAAGTGAAAGAAGCTAGGTCACATGTGATATAATTTCATTTTTTGAAATGTCCAGGATAGGTAAATCCATACAGACAAAATGTAGATTGATGATTGATAAGGAAGGAGGAATGGGGGAATAACTGCTTAATTGGTATGGTGTTTTCTTTTGGAGTGATGAAAGTTTTGGAACTAGATGAAGGTGGTGGTTGCACAGAATGTACTAACTGCTACTGAATTGTTCACCTTAAAATGTGTAATTTTTTATTATGAGAACTTTACCTGAATAAAAGAAAAAGTATTATAAAAGGAAAGTCAATGGCTAAAAAACCAAACATAAAAACAAAACTTTAATAGAAGCTAGGGATAAAAAAAAACTATGTAGGGAACAAAAATACTAATTATGGTAAATTTTTCATTAGAAACAGTGGAGACCAATGAAAATAGAAACATTTTTAGGTGCTGAAAACAAACAAATGACCAAACAAATAAATAACAAATATAGTATCAATCTGTCAACCAGAATTCTATATCCAGCAAACAAGATCTTCCAAAACCAAGGGTGAAATAAAGGTATATTTAGAAAAATAAAAGGTGAGAGAATTACTTGCCAGCACACCTGCACAATAAGTAATGCTAAAGCTAGTTCTTTGGGTTGAAGGGAACTGTCACTAGATGACAATTTAAGTCAATGGAAATAAATAGCCCAGCGAGTGGCAAATATATTAGTAAATATAAAAGATTATTTTTTTTCTATCTTAATCTATTAAATAAGTAGGATTGTTGGGGTTCCTGGGTGGCTCAGTTGGTTATGTGTCTGACTCTTGATTTTGGCTTGGGTCATAATCTCAGGGTTGTGAGATTGAGCCCAATGTTGGGCTCCACACTCAGGGGGAGTCTGCTTGAGTTTCTCTCTCTCCCTCTCCTTCTCCCTCTGCCCAACCCTCCCCCCAACCTGTGCAAGCACATGCTCTCTCTCTCAAATAAATAAATCTAAAAAAAAAAAAATAAGTAGAATTGTCTCACTAAGCAAAAGATTAAAAAATAAAATTGTGTTAGGATGCCTGGGTGGCTTATTTAGTTGGTCGAGTGTCTGACTCTTGGTTTTGGCTCAGGTCATGATCTCAGGGTCTGTGAGATCAAGCCCCATGTGGGGCTTCTCACTCAGTAGGGAGTCTGCTAGAGATTCTCTCTCCCTCTTCCTCTGCCCTGTCCCCATCACTCTCTCTCTAATAAATAAATAAATCTTTAAAACTTAAGTAAAATTGTATCTTGGAGATTGTAATATGTGTTGATGTGCAATATATGTAAATATAACCCAACTGATGGAGAGACAGGCCAATTGAATTATACTGTTATATGTTTACTTATATAACCTGAAGTAATATAATAATAAATACAAGTAGGCATATCAAAAGAGTCAATAGAGAAATTAAAATGGAAAATTCAGAAGTAGTCCACTAAACAAATAAAAAGCATGAAAGGAAAAAATAAAAAACTTTTTTAGCATCAAGACTGTAGACTTAAATACAATAATACTCTTAGTTGCATAAAATATAAATGGTTTAAATTCATTTGTGAATAGAAAGTTGTAATGAATAGTAGTGAATAGAAACTGTAAGACTAGATTAAAACAGTACATATCCATTTGCCATTTATAAAAAATACTCTACACATATCAAAATATAATAGGCTAAAAAGTAAGAGAGTAGAAAAAGATATACCATCCAAACACTAAGTATAAGAAAATTCTTTAACTATATTAATATCAGGAAAAGCAGACTTTAAAACAAGAATTATAATACATAAAGAAGACATTTAAAAATGAAAAAAGACTCAATTAATTATGAAGACACAGTAATCTTAAATGTATATGTGCTTAATAACAGAGCATCAAAGTAAAATTTGACCAAACTAAAGGAATAAATAGATAAACACAAAGTAAAAGAGAATATAATATCCTTCTCTCAGTATGTGATATAGCAACCAGACAGAAAAAAACTAAAAACTCAGAAGACCTGAATAATACCATCATCCAACTTCACCTAAATTATATTTATAGACTTCATTCATATTTTTGGAACAATACACCCAACCACTGGATACACACTCTTCTCATGTGCACAAAGAATATTTAACAACATGGATCATATACTGGTTCATTAAAAATGTGTCAATAAATTCTGAGGGATTTAAGCTTACAAAATATGTTCTCTAGGAAAACAGAATTAAATTAAAATGTAATATAATAATTATATTACATTAAATATAAATATAAATTATTACATTAAATGTAATATTAATAATATATTTAAAAATTGCCAATAATTTGGAGATTAAACAACACACTCCAGTCCCAGATATTTCCCCTTAGTTGATTCTATCAAATACTTCAAGAAGTTACAACCATTAGATGCAAATTCTTCCAGAAAATAGAAAAGGAAGGAAGACTCCTCTTCTTGTTTTGAGGTCAGTATAATACTGATATCAAAGCCCAACAAAAACATTACAAGAAAAGAAAATTACAGATCAATATCTGTCCATGTCCACATAATGGAATACTACTCAGTAACATAAAAGAATGAGCTATAAATACATGCAAAAGCACATAATTGTGAAAACTGTAAATTTGCCAAAGGAAATCAACACAAAGGATATATTTCTTTTTTTTTTAAAGATTTTATTTATTATTTGACAGAGAGAGACAGTGAGAGAGGGAACACAAGTCGGGGGGCAGTGGGAAAGGGAGAAGCAGGCCTCCTGCTGAGCAGGGAGCTGATGCAGGGCTCGATCCCAGGACCCTGGATCATGATCTGAGCCCAAGGCAGATGCTTAACGACTGAGCCACCCAGGTGCCCCCAAAGGATATATTTCATGATTCCATTTAAACAAAGTTTAAGGGGCACCTGGGTGGCTCAGTCAGTTAAGTATCAGACTCTTCGGCTCAGGTCTTGAACTCATGGGTCAGGAGATAAGAGCCCTGTGTTGGGCTCCATGCTTAGTGGGGAGTCTGCTTGAAGATTCTCTCCCTCTGGCCCTCCCCCTGCTCATGTGTGTGCTCTCTCACTTTCTCTCTCTCTAAAATAAATAAATAAATCTTTTAAAAAATTAAGTTTAAGAACAGGAGAAATTTATCTATTTTTGGTAGAAACTACAACAGAGAGGGAATGGGACTTAGTGGATTTAGTGCCTGAGGGAACTTTCTGGGTAGATTTAGAAATGTCCTATACCTTGCTTCAGTATAAGATTTATTTTGAAAACTCATTTAATTGAACATTTAAGACCTGTGCATTGTTCCATAAGCATATTTTAAAACTTAGTTACAAAAAAATTAAATTTGATGATTTTCATTGGTTGGTTTGGTGTTCTGAGAGAGATTAAGTCTATGAAATAAAGAATCTTTTTCATTATATATAAAATTCATCTGAAGAAAATTGAGATTCTCCTCCTTAGCAAATAACTCTTGGAATCTTGATTGTTACCCTCCTGGATTATTTTCTACTATGGATTTAGCAAATCAAAGTAAAATGTAATCAGTCTACTCCTGTTGAGCACTCAAATTCATTAAGTACTGTAGCAGATCAAAGAAATTTGTTTCTTCCCTATGAGTTTATTGTATAGTTGTGGAAATAAATAAGCAATTCTGAAAAACACTATAATGACATAATTATGTAAGAATTCAAGGAAACAGTGATAAAGATTTGGCTCTCCTTTGATTAATTCGGCTCTCTTTAATCTCCTATGAGTAATTGCAATGTATTAGTAAAATAGTTTTTCAGGGGATGATGAATTGACTTTAGGCTTTGGTGTTAAGGGAAGCCTTCATGGAAACATTAAAAGTGGTACTAAATATTATGCAATGTATAAGGTTTAAACAAGTAGGGAGGGGTTAAGGTATTCCCTTTGAAAGTGAGAATGAAAAAATTAAGATATATTCAGGGAGTGGTAAAACAAAACGGACTCAATATACCTCCTCAAGATAAGCCATTACATTTAAACACTAGAATGATTACAGTTTCTTTCTCCTCCATATCTATAGATTGATCTTTCAAGATCACTGCCTCAGAGGAGCACAAAAATTAAAATTAAGACTGAAGGCTTGAAGAACTGACATCTAGTGTTGAAATTCTAAATTTTTAGTTAATCTTGGAGGAAGAGAGAAGGCAGTTAATTTGTGAATAAAGTACTTTTCTTTAAATGCTTTTCTTTAAATGAATTATAAGGAGGTTAAGAGAAAGCTTGCATAAATGAGTGGATGAATGCTTGAAAAGTGGATAAACATTGTAACTTGACAGATTCAAGAAGATATATGACATTGGCTATCACTGAGAATTAAAACATAAAAACAGGACTTGGAAAAAGATGAATAAGAAGTTATAATATGCAGAAAAATATGATGTTAGCAAAGGGTGGATGAGAGAGTTGGAGAAAGAGCAAATGACATGGATTCAGAGGACATAAATTTACTTACAAATGTGATCTCGACAAGCCATTTCCTTCTCTCTTCTTTGCTTTCTTCACTTCTTAGACCTCCGTAGCTTTTTCACAGTCTGTATGGTAAACCAACTTAATAATGAATGCAAAATTCCATAACAGTTTTTAGTTGGATTTAGGTAGGACTCAGATCACAGAGATTAAGATTAAATAATTGGTGAATGATATCAAGATGATTGTGGAATTTTGCTGAAGAATTTAAATTTGGAAGGAAAGCAAAGCACAGGATTTGGTTAAGAAAATAGGATCAAGTGAAGTATTTTAGGGTTTGTTTATTTTTGGTTGGTTTTTAAAGTTTGTCTCCTATAAACTAGAGTGCAATATCACAACGGAAGATTTGTGACTGGTAGTTTTGTGAGAGAAAGAAGGCTTAGAAGAGTGATTTGGGGAGAAGATTTCCTGAATTTATGATCGTAATCATTGCCAATTAGCAGTAAAATTAATTTCATTATGGATTTTAACAAAAGTATGTAAATATAAGTAATACACAGTTTCGTGTGTATGTATGTACTTTGAGAGTCTGATAAAAATACCAAGGGTCTTTACTGGATATCATATATATACACACACACACACACATGCATATATAAAATTATATAATTTCAGGTGTTTACAAACCCCTCAAAGTGCATTTAATGAGGGGGTACAGGTGCCCCTGGTTAAGAGTCCCCACTCTGTAGTGACTGGTGATTATTGTGTCTTTCTATGATCACAAAAGTAATTGTTACATTATTCCAGTGCAACAAAAATATAAATATTTTCATCACTATTTTTGAATTGAAGTTGAATCACACACATATTTCTCTCCAGGATAATAAAACTGTCATGTCAAATATGTTTAGAAGGCTGTTCTATTTTAGACTACAGTGGATTAGAAAGACATTTCAGTAGTGTTGAAACTAAATGATTACAGAGTAGAGCAAGACAGACGCGGAGAGCTCAACTTAGAAATTTAGAACAATGATATGGCTTATATTAGTAGGCACAAGTGAAGAATGAAGGCATGTGCGAGTGAATGAGTGAGTGAGTGAATGAAATGCAAAGGCTTTCCGAGCCAGCAAGAGAAATGGCACCAACACAATAACACGGAGGCGGCAAGGATGTTACGGATTTTTTATTTTATTTTTTTTTATGTCCAGGCAGCTCTAAGCCCAGAGACAAGCTGTGACTTCAGAGTAATCCAACTTTTAGCTTCTGATATAAGCTGAAAATATCGGTGCCTTTATATGCCTTTGTGCAGCTGAAGACTTTTTTTCTAATAAAACATACATTCTCCTCAACAAATGAACTCCTACACCCCATCCCACCTTCCCCCAGTGTTACCTTCCTAATCAGACTCAACTTGGCCAGTTGGAAGGGGAAAAAGTCTCTCTTCTCTGAAACTGTGTCTGCAAAGACTGGCTTTTGCCCAAGCCACAGGAACTTTAAACAGTCTGCTAGTTCTGTTGGCACAGACAGGTTCAAGCACAGAGTGGAATAAAAAGTTGCTACCAGGCTTTTAATCTTGCAGGTTGCAGAGACCCTTGATGTTTCATTTCTTCTTCTATTGAAGATGGTTTATAAATGTATGACAGCAAAGTAAAAAACTGTTAAATTTTTTGGTATGTATATCAAAATAGGGGAATGTGGAAAGAAAACCAGGTAAGTTATTCTGAATATGAGTATTTATTCAGATTCGGATGACTATTCAGATGATCAGACTGCTTAATAGTCAAAATTCTGATTTTGCATTTAATTCATCTCCAAAATTTTTCAAAAACCACTCTTATTTTCCTTGTATAAGAGAGAAGAATGAGACTAGCTCTGGCACTGGCTTTGACAGTCAGTGCCTATGTGATTTCTGAGTCCCTTAGAATCTCTGAGCATCCATATCTTCATCTATAAAATAGGATAATTATTATTTATATCTGTTGAATGTGTGAAGGAAGCACCAGGGACACACAGAGAAGCTGTTCAGTAATTAGTCCTCTTTCTTACTATCAATAACTATGTCATTTTAGTTGGCATTTTACACCTACTGACGACTGGACACCTTACCTTTTAAAATATTTAATTGGATATGTAAAATGTAATTTAACTTCCACGAGAACTTACACTTGATACACAATTTTAGAAAGAACTGATCTACATTTGTCACACTGGTGAGATTTCTAGCTCAAACATTCAATTCACTAACTACTTCTAAAATGTTCTGATCATTTTGAAGTTTAGTCTTTATAGAGAACAGGTGTCAAGTGTCATTTTTGGAGGGAGTAAAGATTTTCCTTTCTCTAGAAGCTTAAAATAAGATGCAGAAAAGAAATACAATGTGGCATTGGGGACCCTGATTCATTCTGATAACAAAGTATATCATCCTGCGAGAAGGCCTTCTTCATACCTTGTTTCAAAACACTTACTTTTTAAGATTAGATTATTTCATTTCTTTTAGATATATCTTATTGACCGATTGTCTTTCTCTGGATTTGTCTCATCCTATTACTGAGACAAAAATAGAAATCAAACCACCCCCAAAATTTACTGATGTTCATTATCCTCTCATTACTCATTTAGCCCTGGCCACTAGCAGGCTGACCTGTCAGGTCATGTGAAGGACTCACCCCACTTTTATTTTTTTAAGTCTAAAAAATAGAATGAAACAAATCTCAGAAGTTATACTTATGCACAGATGAAATTTTACAGAAGTAAAGTCTTATACAAATGGCCAACAGACACATGAAAAAATGTTCTACATCACTGGGGGCATCAGGGAAATACAAATCAAATTAGTATTTAATTTGTCAGAATGGCTAAAATTAACAAGACAGGAAACAACAAATATTGGTGAGGATGCAGAGAAAGGGGAACCTTCTTACACTGTTGGTGGGAATGCAAGCTGGTTCAGCCACTCTGGAAAACAGTATGGAGGTTCCTCAAGAAGTTAAAAATAGAGCTACCCTATGACCCAGCAATTGCACTACTGGGTATTTACCTGAAAGATACAAATGTAGTGATCTGAAGGGGCCCTTACACCCCAACATTCACTGCAGCAATGTCCACAATAGCCAAACTATTGTGACTATGGAAAGAGCCTAGATGTCCATCAACAGATGAATGGATAAAGAAGATGTGCTATATATATATATATATATATATATATATCTCCACAATGGAATATTATGCAGCCATCAGAAAGGATGAATACTTACCATTTACACTGATGTGGTTGGAACTGGAGGGTATTATGCTGAGCAAAATAAGTCAATCAGAGAAAGACAATTATCATACCATTTCACTCATATGTGGAATATAAGAACAGCACAGAGGATCATGGGGGAAGGGAAGGAAAACTGAATGGGAAGTCATCAGAGAGGGAGAAAAACCATGAGAGACTCTTAACTATAGGAAACAAACTGAGGGCTGCTGGAGGGGAGGGGATGGGGGGATGGGGTAGATGGGTGATGGGAATTAAGGAGGGCATGTGATGGGATGAGCACTGGGTGTTATACACAACTGATGAATCAATGAACATTACATCTGAAACTAATGATGTACTATATGTTGGCTAATTGAATCTAAATTTTAAAAAAGTAAGAATATTTTGGAAAAAAAAGAATTTTTTGGAATGATACTATAATAAATCATCTCCTAGAGAGTTTTGAAAATAAATGATTAGGTGACATTATTTAAATGTAATATTTGAACATAAATAGACTGAATTGCTTCAAATATATGTCTGGGAAAAACTTATCGGAAGAAGTATATAAGAATAGAAGTAGGTAAGATAGAATTTAGAAGGTGATTTGTAAATTGTCCTCTGAGAGGATAAAGGTCTTTAAAATAATCTGGAGACAGTCATAACAGTATAATTACCTTATAATCTATGTGTCCATTCTTCTGTATTGTACTCAGTTTCTGTACTTCTCACTTTCAGTTCCCTTTCTAACTCACTATCTTTAAAGACTGCATTCACACTTCTTTTTTGTGTGTTAGATCTGAATATATCGATCACAAAATAAAATGGCATTTATTTCTGTAGGTTGCTCCAAGCAGTAGTGGGTGTAGTTAAAAACTGTACTGAAATATTGGTAAGTCTGAACAGGATCTGTGAATATTTTATGCAAATACTCTTTGCAGATACAGAGATCTGTGAATTTGTATTATAAACTTTGAACTCCTCAAATTGAGTCACATTAAGTTCATTTGTCAGAAGTTGGAAAAGATGATGTTTTTAAAACAAGAATGTAACCAGCAGGTATTTATATTAATGGCAAAGAGCTTTGCCTTCTCATTGAGTTAGATTTAATTCAACTGGTTCCTGGGACAGCTGACAAGATGTGATGGGAACTAGTCACGGTCCATCCCTCCAAAAGCCTAGCTTCGTTTCATTTTATAATGGTTCATCTCATTTTCCCCTGAAACATTCAGTAATAGTAACAAATGATATAAACTTCTTGGGAACAAGCATCATCATCTTATCACCTTCTCACATCCACCCCACTCACACAGTTGTCCCCTTTTCCTCTTTGCAGGCTGCGGGGATTTGTAGCAAGAGTGACTGAAGCCTTCAGAAGCAGTGATGAAGACTTGGGAACCACAGTGGTTACCAAAAGGAAAAGAAAGAGAAATTTGGTCACTGTACACACTTACCCAATTGTTTTTATGGTTAGAACAGGGAAAATGATGCTCACGGCCGCATTCCTGTGTGTGTGTGTGTGTGTGTGTGTGTGGTGAGTGGGAAAGCTGAGAAGAGAAGGCAGGCAGGGTGCTCCAGTGACCTGGATAAAATTACTCGATTACAGCACTTCATTTTTCTCTAAGTCACTGTCAAGTGAAACAATAATCCAAAATCAGGAGAAGGGAATGGAAAAGCTTCATAGTTTCCGACTCTCTGAGATAGTGTGAAGCAAATTCGTAAAGAGATGGCGTCATCATTAGCTCTAAAAGGATCCGTAACAATGCTATTTATTTTGTTTTGAAATATAAAAGAATAAGTGGGATTTGAAACATGTCTTATTTGAGTACTCTTTAACAGTTCTTGTGGCACACACCCTCGAGTTATGCACAATGACTGTTCTGAAATTTGAAGCTATAAAGAAATATTCAACACCCAGAGATGAGATGATTCACTTTCTGCACACACAGCAAAAGCCAACATTCAGCACAAAGGTAGTAAGGAACTCACGGTAATAATCCAAGATTACCCGGAGGGGAGGAAAAAAAAACCTAAAATAATATTTTTGTTTTTCAAAATGTGGATTTTCTTTCCTTCTCTGAGTCTGCCTTCTCATCAATGAACAGGAGGGGAAAACATCAGTGTCTACAAGAACACCACAAGATTAATTAATGAATTTTATGAAGGGTTTATGTAAACACTTGCAGGTTTTTATAAGGGAAATAATATTGATTCGTGTTATATCCTATGCCCAATAATGTGAAATGACTTCTCCTTGGTTATGGTGTTAAAGGAATTGGAAAATCCAAAACTTTTCAGTGAAAATAAGGCTGCTTTCTGAGGCAAAGGTTGGCTTTGTTTTAAAACATGCTTCCTTTGGTGGATGAGCTAATGCAATGATAATAAGGCAACAAAGTTAAAAAAGTAGTAACAAGTTCAAATTCAGAAACCCTGACACAGGCTTTAGGCATTCATTAATTTACAATATGCTTGATAGCCTGTCTTTTTGTAGGAAGGGATAGTTACATACATCATAAAGCCTGGATTGGAGGTTGAATGTCAGTATATTTAATTAGGTGAATGAAAATCCCTATAAATTATTCAGTATTTTAAATGTGTCCATACTGATAAAAAAATATTATCTTAACTCCTTGTTTCCTAAGATCTCAAAGTAGTTAACATATAAATTATCTCATATATTGTGAACGTATTCCTGTGAAGTAGGATAGTACTTCTGGTATTAGTTTGACTTTTAAAAACTGAAGGATCACAAATTAATGCAAAAGTTCCCTGAAATTAAAGCAGATATTTGAAAGAAGTTAACTGGGTATGATCTTCCTTTGACGTTGAGGCATATAAAGAGGAGAGTTTAATTTTTTTTTCCAAAATGAACTTTTTCCTGATTTAACTTTTGCTTTCCTTCCTAATCATTTGGCTTATATCTATGGGGTTAGAGTTAAAAGAACAGTAATTAATTTGTCCCTTTCATTTACTAATGTCATAAAATAACCTGAAAAGTACTCTGCGCTCATACTGCTGTTTGACTCAGTTAAAACAGTACCAGTTCTTAGATGTTTTTATAGCCAGTCCCTAAGACCTTCCAAACCAAGTGAATAAATCCTCAATAAATTGTCTGACATTTTCAAGTGCTAAAATAGTTCAAATAGTTTCCTATATCCTGTGCCCCTCCTCATTTTATTTTTTACATCTGTGTTTGCCACTAATTAATACCATCTCTTTTTTTATTATTCTTCAAATATAGAGGCTTTAGAAAATATTTCCCTCTAAGAAATATCTGTTGTACAATTATTTTCATTTATTGCTATGCAGGTTAATTTGGCTGCCTTGTGTTGTTTTTTTTTTTTTTTTTTTTTCTAGAGCAAGAAAATTTTGAGTTCCTCCTTTCAGAAACTAGCATGGAGTGAAGTTGTGTTTATATTTAGAGCAAAGTAACAGACAATTGTCTAATTTGCTTAGGTATAAATATGTTTTTTTTTAAATTATGATTATGCCTCCTTTTGAATTTTGTACACATTCAACCCCAAATGCTAAATCAAAAATCAAGCAACAAGTTTAATTTAAAAATTGTTTCTTTTGACTTTTTATGAGTTTTATAATACCACCACCAAACCTTTCCTCCCTTTTTTTCTCTCAGTAAAATACTTCAGTAGGTACTGCAAAGAAACAGTTATTCAGTTTACTGACCTCTCTTTTATTGGGTGTGTGTGTGTGTGTGTGTGTTCAAGGATTTCACACTTATTTTTAGAAATGCTGAAGAAGGATTATATTGTGAATATGTGTGATGCCATTTATTCTGCTTTTCCTCCTATGCAACTTATTTTCACATGCCTAATAAAGCTTGTTTATAACAGGAGCCCCTATAAAGAATCCCTCATGACACTTATGGAATATATTGCATGTGTATATCACACACACAGACAATATACATCTTTAAAAAAACCCAGTTTCACTAATAACTATACAATCCTAAACATTGGCAGTGGATGTCCTACACAGAGGTACTGAAGATAGAGGCCCACACTAAGAGATTCAAGATTATGAATCAAAGCTCCAGAAATATAAAAGAAAACAAAGATGGAGGCAAAAAAAAAAAAGTGAAAGGACAAGCAAATTTGAATAGTTTCCTTTTATATTTACATAGTGTCTGCTTTTCAAATGCATATGGGACAAAATAGGGCACCCAAGCAATATCTCTTCCTTCTGTTTCCTTTCTACCCTCAAACATTTTGCAAGTCTGAGTGAGCCAACAATTGGACATGAAAGTCATGCAAGAATTGTAATAGTAATAGGAAAAAAGAGTATGTATTTTTGCAAAACACCGCTTTTCATTCCAGCAGGAGAAAATATGCATGGCTGTTTATCTTGGTTTTGCTGCTTCTTTGCACTGTCCAATATGGGCTGGCTGGCTGTCTGCAAGGCTTTCCACAGCCGATTACAAGAGCTTCACTATTCGTTAGGGCAATAAGGAGATGCTGTTGAGTGTGTTGAGTTAAAAGCTCCATTTAGTCTTTCTTTCACTCAATCTGCTTATGTAACTTAAATATTTTTAGTGCCCAGGAGTTCAAAGCGACTAATGTGTTGTGTTTCAGAATGACAAATAGAACACACTAAAAACAGCATTAGAATGTTTTCCTAAGCAAGTTTCAGGGAAATGTGTGGTGCTCTGAATGGAACTCCACATAGCATTTTGGCCATAGAGCATTTCCTTCCTTGTGCTCAGGCCTGAATGAGTCATTGTGCCCGGCCTTCCCTGCTCTCCAATAGGCCTGGGCCTGACCACGAACAAGCAGTAAGCACAAGCCGAATTCATCTGCGGCTCCCAAGTGACAGAAAGGAAATATTCCTTCTGGTAATTTATTGATGAGCTAAGTCCAGATGTAGATGCCTGTTTCACCGAGCACAGCTTGACTCCCATTTTGAATGGCAGCCAAGGAATTCCTACCAGGAGTTACCAAGAAAACACACTCTTTCTTACTGAGGGTTGAGATATGAATAGTCTTGTAGAATTAATCCAATCTGGGGAACATATTAAGAGGAAATTTCTGCTATAGACTGGCTGTTACCAGAAAGCTCTTTGAGATATTGTAATATCTCAATAGCACTCTAGCCATATTTCGTTTCCAGAGGCGTTTGATTAACAAAAATCCTATTAGTGGGAAATATCAACAGTCTTTCCTCACTTGCTGATGTGATCAGTTGTGACACAAGAGGTCCTCTGTGGAGAAAGAAAGACATTTTTATTAGTTCACTGCATTTGGCAGATGCTGCCTTAAAAGTAAGGATTATTTTTTTTTAATACTGAATTTCATTTAGGATATTGTAGTGTCTTTGTGAGAATAAAAGAGTCCCAAAACACAATTGCAAAGCCACTTTTATCACCAGAAATGCAAAGAATACCTTTCACACAAATTTCAGACTACATGGAAGGTCCACTGAGGAAGACTGTCCATGAGAGAACACTGAAAGACCTTGGTGTTCACGCGTTAGGCCATTTTCCTTACGAAAGTACCCTAAAATATAGTCCTATGCAGAGACTAAATTCTCCATGGATTTTAATGCTTAAAGTTCCAAACCCTAACCATGGGTTTAGTTTGATTTGGTCAAACAACTGATACATATTGAGAACATGTAGATTTATCCCACAAGAATATACCTAACTATAAAATTGCTAACCAAATATTTAGGACCTGTTTTGAAAGCATATGCCTCTTCTCAAGAAATGTATGTTCTGTATGTTTTAATTATTTAATACATTCACCTTTAGTTTCCTTACTCTTCTTTTCACTCTGTCTTCCCCTGTCTTCTGCTCCTAGAACTTCCTGCCTCAGACTTCTCTGCACGTCGACACAAGGGTGTAGCTCATATTTACAACTCATTTTTCCCTTTCCATATTTTCCTCCAAATTTGGATTCAGATTAGCCAAGATAGGGGCGATTTGATTATTAATTACAAAATGGGATTATTTAATACACTTTTCATCATCTACTTTTCTTCATTTTATCTTCTCCTAGGAACGCACTGTGAAAATCTTTTCAAGTTAGTTTGTATGCACTGATTTATTTTTTTAATAAATGCAAAATGTTTCATGGAGTAGCTGTGCCTTAATTTATTATTCCTTTCTTTTTCTTTTTAAAGATTTTATTTATTTATTTGACAGAGAGAGACACAGCGAGAGAGGGAACACAAGCAGGGGGAGTGGGAGAGGGAGAAGCATGCTTCCTGTGGAGCAGGGAGCCCTATGTGGGGCTCGATCCCAGGACCCTGGGAGCATGACCTGAGCCGAAGGCAGTTGCTTAACAACTGAGTCACCCAGGCGCCCCTATTATTCCTTTCTATACCGAACTGCATTCACCTTTTTTCCTAATTTGTCGTCATCCACTACAAGGTAAGCATACTTGTATAAAGCGTTTTTGCTGTTTTTTTAAAATTTTTAATTAATTAATTAATTATATTTATTGATGCTTTTGTTTCCATGTGATTGAATTCCTAGGAATAGATTTTTGTGTCAAAACCTTAAGTTATTTTTAATATTAGGAGATATTGTCATACTGCTTTCCAAAAAAGACCATAACACTTTACATTTCCATCAGCCATATGTGAAACTACCCTTTCCCCACAAGCCTCTCCACCCCCAATCATGACATAGATATTATAGCTCTTCCTAAATGCTACTAATCTGATGACTATAGAAGATTAGAGTATAATTTTATTTTATTTTTGTCAATTAGCAAAAAGAAAATTAAAATAGCTATTACGGTTTTTTCCTACTTGGATTTAGTTTTTTAGCTTTTGGACTTACTCTCATAAATTAATTATACTTATATATTTGCTGCCAGTTTTTATTTGTGTTGGCTGTTTATACTGTTCAATCCTTAAGAACTTTTTTTATTTCATTTGGGTTTACAAGTGTTTTTTTCCAAACCTATTTCATTCTGTTGAAATTATTTGTAATATTTTATCATAAAAAGCCTTAATTTATAATAAATCATTAAATTCTAGTTGTTGTTTTTTAAGCTTCTAGGTTTCCAGTCTTGGTTAATAATTCTTCCACGTCCTTGAATTTGTAACACTTTCCTGTTTAATGTTGATATGTAAATTCTTTGTCCATCTTAGGTAGATTTATGAATAAGGTGCCCATACGACAGGCCTACTCCATAAGATGGTGTGGGGTTTGTACTGTACAATACTAGGAGGTACTATTCACAAGACAGATGTATTAACTTTATATATTTATCTTGACAATTTCCGGTAGATGACAACAAGTTTGGGTGAAGTGATTAGCAGCTAATAATTGTTTATTATTGTAATAAATTATTTTAAAGATTTTGATTCCATGATCATAAATGAAATTCCCCCATAGTTTTCATTTATATTACTTTGAGTTGTAGGATGACAGTTATTGTGGCATTACACAATAAACTGGAGACTTTTTTATTATTTTCCGTGGTGGGAGATTCTTTAAATAGTACTGAATTTTTTAAAAATGTTAAAGTGCAGCTCTGACCTTCATCTAATCTGTGCCCTTTCGGATTAAAGAATTTTAATCAATTTTGTAATCTCTTCTGTAATTAGGGAACTGTTCAAGTCTCCATTTAATGTTGGAAATTTTTATTAATTATATCTCCTAGGATAATCTTGTATTTCCCAAAGGTTTTCAAATATGTAACTATGGACTAGTATTTAATAATCATCTCCAAAATTCTGTAAGGTTTCTATGGCTATAGCTGTAAATCCTTCCTTTATACCAATTTTGTATAGTTTTTCTTTACTTAGTTTTATATCCTTCATTTTCCATAAGCAGGCTTATGAGGTGTTAATTTTATTGGTCTTCTCAAACTAGCTTTTAGACTTATTTATCCTGTTAAATTTGTGTGTGTGTGTGTGTGTGTGTGTGTAGTTACCAGTTCATTAATTTTAGATTATAACCCTAATTAATCTCTGGTCCATTTTGTTTTTCTTATTTTTAATTTTTTCGTTATGACTTTGTGCCTTTAAAATTTTTTCCTTCTATAATAATTAAGAATTTAAAGTTATACTTTTTTTTTCCACTGAATCCTGAATTGTCTACAGTCACTAGGTTTTAATGTAAATTGTTCCCATGTTGTGCATGATTTTCTCTCTTGATTTCCTAGTTGATTTAAGGGTTGTTTAGTGGTGTGTTTCTTAATTTGTATGTGTGATACATTTTGGTCCACACTATTTATTTCTAGTTGTTTTGGCTCTTAACCAGAAAATGCAGGCTATAAGACTATTGTTAATGTTCTTTGTGGCCAAGTAGCTAATTAAATTTGTGTAAATGTTCCAGGGTGTAAGAATAGATATACTTTCTTTTTGAAAGAAGCAATGTCTTACATACATACATACATATATATATATTATATATATATATATATATATATACACATTTGTTGAATGATTATTCACTTTCTTATATCCTCATTTGTATCTTGGCTGCTAGATTATCTAATTAGCTGAAGTCTTTCTATATAACCATATGTTTTAGAAAAAAAGAACTATATGTTTTGCTTGTTCTTTGTGCATTTATACTAGTGTTTACTTTGTGTATTTAGTTGTATTTTTATGTTACAGAGTTTTACTGTGATGCCTTCCATATAGAATCATATCAGTACATAATGATATCCTGTTTAAATTCTCCCTTGTTTGGTATTAATGAGACTACTGCTGCTTCTTCCACTTTAGGAGCATTTCCTCATTTCTCTTAGCTCATTCCTTTATTTTAATCTATTTAGGTACATTATCTTTAGTGTTTCTGTAAGTAGCACAAATGACTGGTTTTTCAATCCAATCTTGCCATCTCTAACTTCTAATGATAAAATCTACTTGCTTTTAGTATGAGCAATATTTCCTTGATTTTAGTTGTTTTATTTTTCCTTTATCATGTTTACATATCTTTGCATTATTACTTGTACGATCATTCTTTTTTTTCCATTGTAAATTTAGGAGTTTGTTTACTCTCCCTTCCTCAGAATTTATAATAAAACATATCTTACTCTATTTTAAATCAAAACAAGATGCCAACTTTTTATCTAATACTAATTCCTCTTATTGCTTTCCTCACGACTTAGTTAGAAGAAACTGTTCAAGTAATCTCCATTTCACACCTTCCTCCCCTCTTCTCACTTGTTAGAATTTAAGAACATATTTATTAATGATTTATCTAACTCTAAGGCATAAGGTTTTCTGATATTTTATCTATTCTATAGTCACGATTTTTCACATTACCAGCAGAAAATCTAGTATTCTCCATTTATATGCGATTACATTTATATAGACTAAATGAGATACACCATACATAATCATCTCTTCATCTATCAAATAATTATGGAATGGTCATTGTGCATGACTGTCCTAGGCACTGGGCTGCAGCCATGAACAAAACAAATACCCGTAACCTCATGGAGTCTGCGTTCTAATGAACTTGCTACCATTTCTTTCTACGCCTTGCTTTTCTCCATCTTGAATTCTCTGTTCTGGCTGACTAGTATTACATTACAGAACTTTGTCAAATATTTTCTTTTGATGGGATAAGTGGAAAATAATTTTCTTGAATTCTTTCAATCAGTTTCTTAAATGCTATCTCAGGGCACAGGTTTTTATTTTGATGAGAAGTCTGTTGATGTTATTGACTATATTCTAGCTTCTGATGTTACATATGAAAAATCAGAAGCCAATCTTGGCATTTTTTACTTGTAGATAACTTTAAGACATACATAGGCAGCAGAAACAAAAGGACTTGGCAATTAATAGGGTAAGGATGTGGAAGACATGAATAAATGACACCCATATATGTGGACATATCTGGCTGAGGCAAATGATTAGCTTCTGGCATAACTGAATGAAGGAGGAACCACAACTGGGGCAGCAAGATTCAGTAGCGATGATGAATTCAAATCAGAATTGTAATAATTAAACTACCCACAATATATTATTAAATGTAACATCTAAAAGGAAAATAAATATTGTCCAGGCAGAGCACAAATATCCACATATGCATCGCAACTCCATTAGTTTCCTTGGTGGGTAGGTGAGATTTCTGATGGTATTCTATCTCTAGCAGCCACCGCTCCTCCATTTCCACCAAAGCTTTCCAAACCCATCCTTCTCTGTTACTTTAAATACACTCTAAGTACACTATGGCTGGATTTTTTTTCATGAATACACCTCTGAGCACATCATACAAAAACTCTCAACAGCTATTTGTTCTTTATAACTTTAGATTTAAATTCCTTAGTGAGGATTTCAGTACCCTAAATACTGCCCTCTCATTATTTTCTCTACTGCTAACTTAATGTATATTATGCTTTTTACAAATTAAAATATAGGTATACCTTTCACTTCCAAGATGTTAAATTTGTTCCTTTACTCATGCCACTTCCTTTTCTGGGAGCTTCTTTTCCTACCTATTCACAAGTCCAACTTGTACTAATGCTGCAAGCTTCAGAATAAGTGACACCTTCTCCATCAAACATGCCTTGATTCTTGCGATGGAAGTTCTCTTTCTCTTCTCTGGAATACTGTTTTATTTACGGAGAGCAAAAGAAAAGCCATTCATATTTATTGAATCCATAATATGTGTTAGAACTGTATTAGGGATTCACCTACAATACCTCATTAACAAAACAAATAAAGAATATAATCACTTTCAGATTTTACAGCTGAAGAAACTCCAAGTTTATCTATCTCATAAATTGGGGACGTGATCAAGCTGGTCAAAGGGCAGGATCTTACAATCTTGTATATTAAGCTCCAGAGACTTATATCTGTGCAAGATTTGTTAAGTATAGATGAAGTTTAGGAATGGATGTGGTAGGTTTAGAGAAAACACTAATGTGGTTAAATTCATAAAAAGAGATGTACAAAAGATAAAGAGAAATTCTGTGCTGAGTAATAAGGAGGATCAACAAAACAGGAGAATAAGAAGAGGATAGGCGGCCCTATTCTACTTTCTTTACTCTTCAGAAGAGTGAGTTTTCCCTCCAGGTAGTGATGATTTTAACAGTGAAGCTTCAGGCTTGGTTGATTTGCATTCCATTGAAATCCTGAATCTGGCATTCAAGCTACTATCTGCGCAAATGATTTTCATTACATTATTTCTAACTTTCTGAAAATGTCCAACTACCAATCTATAAGGTATCTTTAAAGCAGTATCCATACCTGACTTTAATCCTTCATGTCATATAAGAACTTCAAAAATGTTTGAGCTATGGGGCACGTGGGTGGCTCAGTCAGTTGAGCATCTGCCTTCTGCTCAGGTCCTGATCCCAGGGTCTTGGGATCGAGCCCCACATCAGGCTCCCTGCTCAGCCAGGACCTGCTCTTCCCTCTCCTCCTGCTCTCTCGCACTATCTCTCTCTCACAAATAAGTAAATAAAATCTTAAAAAAACATGTTTGAGCTACTGGTGCTGTCAGGGATCTTTAGTTAAGCTTGGAAACAGTGTTAATAACCTCCAAATAACTGTGACCCAAATCTGATGGTAACATAACGTTCTGTAGAAGAACAGGCAGAAGCTGACTGTTCTATCATTCCATCAATGTTAGTCAAGAAGAAGAATAAGCAGAAAGCCAGTCTTTCATTTGTGTTCAGAATAACACTTAGCTTAGTAGTCTATTAGGGGTGGACAATCTAACTAACTCCCATTAAGCAATCTTGAATGGATTTCAGAAAAATTCTTCAAAAACCACATTATCTTATTTCCCTATAATACCTTTCCAATTACAAAAGTAAAAATGTGTTCTTTCATTTTATATGTCTATTTATCTTATTGTACTTAAGTATTTATTTATATTAAATATATTTTACAATTAATTTATAGTTAGCAGATAAAAACATATTACCCAGACATTTCTATAAAACATGTCAGCAGTATCTGGAATTATAGTGGAACACACTGTCTTTTCAAGTTTATCAAGTGAAATTACAGGCTTGATGGTGCTGGTCATATAAGGCTTTTCCTGATGTTATTCCTCCTCCATTTCTTCCCCCACAGTTGATAAGATGAAAAAGAACAGATAGAAACCCATGCAAGGAAAACGAGAAGATGCCAAATACAGCCTTTTGCCATTTCAGTTATCTATAAAACTGACAGAAAAAAAAGAGTATATTTAAGTGAATTTTCAAGATTTGATTATTAATGAAACTGAGTATCTGAATTTTTTGAACCAGTACTATCTTATACATAAAGACATTTTATGGCCTAAGGGACAGCAAAGACTTCATGGAATCTGTCCAGATTTTCATGCAGGGGATAAACTAATGCCATAAAGTAAATTAAAATTAAAATTAAAATTAAGTTATAGCTGATTTCTATTATATCAATGAATACTTCTGGTTCATTATTGCAATTTCAAAGGCACATTAGGAGAAAATAATTTTTAAATGCTTTCCATAAACAGTTTGTCTGCACTTAACAATGGATTCTCAACCAGTATGTGAGGACTCTTTTACAAGAGTAATGCCCCTTTTCCATTGTAATTATTGGGAGACCCACTACTCGCATTCATTTTGGAATATTTTCAGAAATATAATAACATGCTTTCTGAAGTCTATGATTATTTTCCGAGTTAATATAAGCTTCCTTTCTAATGAACGCTGACAAGGTAAACCCTAATGTGCCAGAAACAATAGAACATAGTTTCAATTCTGAAACTCATTTGCAATTCATTTTGCTCCATATTAACACTAAACGTCACTTTGGTCATATTGAAGTTATACTATCTAACAAATAGGACTATTTTTGGTTAATTTTAGAGTAATCATCATTTTCCCAGGATAAATGAACTTAAAAAGAGAGAGCTTGATTTTACATTGTTATTTTCTTTTGTTAACAAAATCCAACTTCTACTTTCAAGATTTTTTTTTAAAAATTTTTGTAGTGTAGTAAAGGCAAATGTGCAACTAAGTAGCGCTGAGATACATAATGTGCACATTGCATATCTCTGTCATATTTAATAGGCTTTGGTAAAACACTGCTTCGTAATGCACAATACACCTTATTGTAGCAGTGTGCGCCATGATCAGGAATCGGCATAAAGAGGAAATTTTCTTGGTTATCACCAAGATAATTTAGTTACTGGAGGACCAAAGGACCTTGTTAATAAGACCTATAAGGCAAACAACCTGGACTCTGAGGATAGGGATATTGGAAGTCTTTGCTATGAGGATACAGTGGTCTCTCAGTTTATCCTTTACTTCTGAATCGCTGGCCTTGGGACCCAATTTAAAGTTAACAGCTGATATTCCTCTACCCAATTTATTTTTTTTCCAAAATACCTGTTCTGAAATTATTTTTTTCTATTGTATTTGGAAAATTCTATTGAAGACAATAATATTCTATGTTTACTTATTTGAAAATAACACATGGTCAGTTGAGCATAAAATAACATAAATAAGACAAGAGGACAGAGATGAGTTTTCTATAACTCTGGTTTATCTGATGTGTAAGCTCAGCACTGCCATCACGCTGAATCAGTAATACGACAGAGGTTCATCATTAAGCCTCATGAAGAGGTTAGAACTATCGAGAATTTTTTTTTAAATGAATGACCTGTTAAAAAAAGAGAAAATTTTGAGAAGGTTGTACTCTTTATATGCCGTAATAAGGATATCTAAAATAGAATTTAGTGGGAAGAATGTGAACTGGAACAGATAAAGGAAAAAACGGCAAGGTTTACTTGCTTGATGACTTTGGGGGATGAGAAAAGAATAATTCTGAGGAGTCAAAAATTCTGAAGTTCAGAAGCAAGTGTAATTTTGTGTACTGCTGAGAAAGAATAATCAACTTGGGAGTAATATAAAAACGGAAGGTATTAATGAGATATTCATATATAGACTTTGCAGAAGAAGTAGAGATTATTCTAAAGAAGAAAGCATAATAGTCTGAAGATCATCTAAGACTATCAATATGAAGATACTAACTAGAACCTGGAGTTGTAATCATGTTCCATGGAAAATGATGAATGTATTCATGCTTTATGGAGAATGATAAACTTCCTCATATTCATTTAATTTTCACTGGAAATGGAAGGTGGGCATTTCACCATCTTATTAGAGTCCATGCACTGGCAGCCAGTTCAATAATCTTTGTCACTTCATGACAAAACACGTTCCATTCTTCTGTTTTCCCTTCAGTGGCCCTGACATTTAAGCCACTAGAACAGGAAAAAGGTTGTTTCTATCTTATTTCTCTCATTCTTAATTTTCTACTATGGCAACTTATTTTCTGAATTTTTTTGACTTGTCTTTGCCAGTATGATCTGTTATGATACAATAGTTTTCACAGCATTTTAAATTTTCAGCCAACTTAATTTCGAATAGGCAATATGAGACCATAGTTAACAACCCCAAGATATAAAGTGAAAATCTCTCTTCTATTCCCATTCCCCATGAACCCAGCTGGTTCCTTAATACTGCCCGGGGTAAACAGTTACTAATTCCTCCCTTCCCTTTTATTTATTTCCAGAGTGTCTTTATGGATGTACATACAAATATAAATATAGATCATTTCCCATCATTTTACAAGAAAACTCAGTCTATTATACACATCATTTTGTATCTTGCTTTTCATCACTTAACAATATACCTATATGTAGAAGATGTCCTAGTTCTTTTGTATATCTGTCTTTTTTACTTTTTGCTGTAATTTATTTAACTAATCCTCAAATGATGGACATTTGGTTTATTTCCAAGTGTTGCCATTACAAATAATGCCACAATGAATAAACATATATTATCATTTCCTATTTCTGCAAATAAATCTGTAGATTAAACTCCAAGATTAGAGATAGTTGTTCTCGTTTTTCATTTCTACAGACCAAAAACAGAGTCAATCTAAAATGTTTTACATTTATAAGTGTTTTTATATGAATTATATCAATATACTACTCCAATAATATAATTTTTAAAAATCTCCCAGACTCCCATCAGGGTATTTTTATGTATACATATACACAAATTTTACATGCATCATATAACCTATCATCCAAACTGGGCCAATTTTGTAAGGGAAAGGGAACAGGAGCAAACTATGATCACTCTGAGCAAACTGAGAGGAACTGTCATCCAACATAGTGTAATTCTTTGTTGTCTATGTTGTCTATGTCTTTGTTACTATAAAAGTAAATGGAACTGGAAATTCTACTATGTTTTCTTGCAGTGCAATGACTAATCTTGCATACTCCCCAGGGTTTTTTTACCCTAGTTGGGAGACAACAGATACAGATGACTTCTTGAATAAGTTTTGTTGTAGTTGAAGGAAATAGCTTGAAGAAGGAAAAAGATTTTAAACATTTGCTAGAAAGCACAGATGAGTGGAAATATTTTACTTTAGGTGTGGCAATGGGGTCATGCGAAGACAGAGGAACTTAAACACATGGGTTCCATCCCCAGATCAGCCAGTAACTCACAGGATGATCTCCATGACTTCAATTAACCCTGGTGGTCTGTTTGCTTATTTGTAAAGTAAGAGTTCAACTGGTGATCTTTAAATTTACTTCGTTGATTTTTGCATAGAGTAATTACTTTTAATACTGCAACTTTTTTAAAGTTCCAACAACTTAGAAATATAGCTGTTATTTGGTAAACGCACTACCTGCCAAAACTTGACAAAACTTTAGCTGTGTCAAAAATATTAAAGACAGTATAAAGGGAGACTTGTAAAAGTTTTTCATACTCTTCTATCATCCTTCTGATAATTTATATATTATTTAGTCTTTTCTCCATTACTATTTTTTACATTCCTCCTTGTGCTTATGTTTGCTCACAAATTCCTATTATGGGTGAAGATGTCTCTGACTCCTACCCTTTTTTATTATATGAACTAATATAAATTAGTTCTCTAGATGGGAAATGGTCCGCATTTAGAAATTTTTTTTAAATACTCAAGTTTCTATCACATCTTAAAAGTCTCATTTAATTAAATTATAGGTTTTTTGGTAGAATCCTCACAACTAAATCATATGTTATAGACATGGAAAATAATGATAGCTTGCATTTTCAAAGATACGTTCTTCTGTTGTAAAGTTCTATTAAAATATCCAATAAATAAAGGCTATGATTGTTCCTATTATGTTTCTATGTAATGCCACAAAAATACGCTATAAAAATGAAAAATTCAATTAAAAGTTTTCTGGTCTTCAAAATATGATATAATTAATCTGATTTCCTTTATTTATTTATTTATTTATTTATTTATTTATTTATTTATTTTTATGTTTTTGACAGAGAGGGTGAGAGAGCACAAGCAGGGGGAACAGTAGAGGGAGAAAGAGAAGCAAGCTCCCCGCTGAGCAGGGAGCCCAATGTGGGGCTTGATGCCAGGTCCCTGGGATCATGACCTGAGCAGAAGGCAGATGCTTAATCATCTGAGCCACCCAGATACCCCTGATTAGTTTCTTTAACAAATCAAATTCACTTATTTTTTTGTGTTGATATCATGTAGAAAACTAAGCATAAATGTTGGACGTGTTTACTTGCAGAGAAAGAGATGCAAGTAATAATTTCACATCATTCATTTTGTAAAAGTGACACTCGCTTTCACTCAGAAGTTAAATAGTAAAAACAGTTTGTCGTGATTCATAGCAATAAAGAAAAGTTTACACCAACTTCATTGTATGTTCCTGGAGACTAATTTGGACATCCATATTCAGGAGAGATGGGGTGAAAAGGAGCAAAGTGGAGAATCTCTACATTCCATGTTATTTGAAACTTTCCCCCCACAAGACAGCTTTCAGAAGATGTGATTTTGAAAGCAGATATAACTATAACAAACATTTAAATTTGCTATATTGTTCACAAAGTGTGTGTACAAGTCAGATTTCTATATGTATAATTCTCAAAAGGCAAATCATGATTAATATATATAGCATTAATTAAAATTTTGCATTTAGTTATGGAAATAAATATTAACACTATTATACTTACATGTATTATGCACTCATTTGTGAAATACACACTATTATTCCTTTTATGGCCATTTTCTCATAAAATCATCATGACAACCTCATGGGGAAAGTGTTATTAAAATTATGCTAAGCCAAATAAGTCAGACAGAGAAAGACAAATACCATATGACTGACTTCATGTATATTTATAATCTAAAAAACAAAACAAATGAACAAATAAAAGCAGAAACAGACCCATAAATACATATGATAAACTGATGGTTGCCAGAAGGGAGGGGGTAGGGAAGTAGGCAAAATAGGTGAAGAGGAGTGGGAGGTACTGGCTTCCAGTTATGGAATGCATAAGTCACGGGATGAAAGGTACAGCATAGGGACTACAGTCAATGGTATTGTAATAGCGTTTGTAGGTGACAGATGGTAGCCACACTCATGGTGAACATAGTGTAATGTATAGAGTTGTCAAATCCCTATGTTATACACCTGAAGCTAATGTATCACTGTGTGTCAAATATACTTCATTAAAAAAACTAAAAAAAAAAAGTAACTATTTTACATTTAAAGAAACTGAGGCTTTGAGAAGTTAAATAACTTGCCAAAATTGATAGCCAGACAATAGCAGAACCAAACTTCAATTCCAAATCAGTCTGTATGCAAACCACATGCATCTATCACCATCCTCCATCCTAAGATTATTCACATTTTATATTATTAGAGATTCTAATTAAATATCACTCTCTACTTTGAAATGGAGAATGAAGAAATAATACTATTAAGGCATCGATTGTAACTGTTTTTTCACCAGCACCTAGTTAGATTCTTGGCACAAAACTTTAAGACAGTAACAGCTCATGATTATGGAGATATTTCCACATGTGAGGGAGTGTGCCATACACTATGTGATTTGATCTTTATCAAACCCTGTGTGGAAGAAATTATTATTATCTTTGTTTTAAAAATGAGGAAACCAAAATTTAGAATGGTAAAAGGTCTTGCACCAGCCAGTAAGAAGTGGAGCCAAGACAGGAGTACAGATGTGCTTTTAACTAATATTTTGTAGTAAGCACTCAGGAAATTATTTAACTAATTTGAAGTGTTTTATTTGATCACTAAGAGAAATACTGCTTAGAATACTTCAGCAATTAAGTAAATATGATAGATGCATTTTCTTTAATAAATGCAATTTAATAATTTAATTCAGTGATGACATATTGACAACTACAATATCCAGACAAGAAACAGAGATGAAGGTAAATCCTACTGAAAAATAATCAAAACTCATCTAGGAACTCAGAAGAAATAAGGAAAAAAAAAGTCTCTGAGAAAAACAACAATTGTCTACTACAATTCTAGTAGACAGGGATTTTAAAAAGGAGCCTAAGTGGGTGAAAATAAGAATTATAGCTATAACAGTAGACAGCAAGGCAAGAGAAAAAAATATCGATGTAATGGTGATCTGTGAGTATATTCATGACAAACTTTCCTACACATTTCAACTGCACCTGAAATGTTATGCTTGCTATTGAGTAAATCAACTAGGTTTTGTTAAATAAAGATTATCAGCAATAGCTGAGAGAATATTTAGTATACATGATCTGTTTAAGATAGAAAGTAAATGAGCACTGCATTTAGGAAGATTTCCACCAAAAATTAATGAACTAATTTTCAGTAAGTTGAAAAGTAACCTTTGGTTTTCTAAAATTATTCATTTTTTGAAATAGCTTATTGCTTGGTCTTACCAGATTAAAGATTGCTATCACACATGTTGGTAAGTATATTGTTTAGGGGCACCTGGGTAGCTCAGTCAGTTAAGCGTCAGACTCTTGATTTCAGCTCAGGTCATGATCTCAGGGTCACAATCTTGGGGTGGAGAGATGGAGCCCCATATGGGGCTCCATCTTCAGCCAGGAGTCTGCTTGAGATTCTTTCTCTCTGTCCCTCCCCTCACTCCTGCTCTCTCTCTCTTTCAAATAAATAAATAAATAAATAAATAAATAAATCTTTAAAAAATCTTGTTTATCAAAGGCTCCAGTCTGGAGCTAATTTATTTGTTCAAATAAAGGTAAAAGGAAAAACAGAAAAATACCATATTAACAAGAGATATGAAAAAATAATCGAACATCTTGTAATAGTTATGTTAATAAAGTAAATTTAAAAGTAGTTGAATAAACCTGCAGTTAAATGTGGCAGGTTGAAGGCATACATTCATGTCTTCTCCCTTATTAAGGCCATTCAAATGAGAAAGAGTTATAATTGTACAAGGACAAAGAGGAAAAGTGGACAGATAATAAAGGAAAAGATACATCACTAATTTGGTAGCAATAAAAAGCTGGTGGTGAGGTTTTTAACCCAACTGAGCAAACCGAATTCCAAATGACTGTGTAGGGGGATATTAACAAGCAGCAAGCCTATTTATGCTGCAGAACCACATAGATTTAAAAATTGAAGATGCTTATTTCCTCAGAAAAATGTGGTATATGAGATGAAAAGAGATTGATGGAAATCCCATGGAAGAGAGTATTATCAGATCACACCATTATGAAATATCCAAAGAGTCAGAAAAAATGGGTGAACAAAACAGGTCTTATACAGAAGTCAGGCACCAAAACGGCATTATGATTCTCAATAGCAAATGCCCTCAGAATTTAGAGTAAACCTGGTTTCCAACCTAGATTCTATTACCAGCCAAACAATTAAGCACAAAAAGACTATTTCATATGTGGACAGTCTACAGAAGTTTTTCTCTTATGTACCTTTTCCTGATAACATGTTCCACCAAAATAATGGGACAAAACAAGGAAGAGAAAAATATATGATATCCAACATACAGGCACTGGAAACAAAAAAGATGAATAATTCTTAGGATAATAGTGAAAGAAAATCCCAGGATCTCATAGCTATGAAGCAAATCAAATCTGAGCAAAAGGATAGAGAACTATCTGAAATGAAACTGATCAATTATCCGAGAAATTCCACTACTGAGCAATTGTATGAGAGGTTACCAAAGTAAATAGTATGGTTCTAATTAAAAATACAACTAAGCAAATTAAAATAAGTATGTATCAAATCCATGAAGAACACACAAAAATGAAAAAGGATGAAAACATCACAAGACAGTGCATGGTTAACAGTACACAGTATTTACATAATGCAAAAACTGATAGATAATGTTTAAATTTATGGATCAAAAATAACATTGTACACATTTTATGGATAGAAATTCTAGAATAAACAGCTAGAAGATTTGAAACTGTTTCTTCTAAGGGACTGGTTTTAGGAATAAAAAAAGTGACATTGAACATTGTTGAACATTGAACAAGTGACATTGTTTTTCATTATGCATTTGAAGTACTCTTTCACTTTTAAATTACTTACATGTGCTACTTTGATAATTTTTCAAGTATTTGAAAAGATAATTAAATCGGAGAAAAACTTTCATAGATGTAAAAAGTTGAATTTTTAACATATAAAAATTGATTTTTATATAATATTATAGCTTACATTTTTTCACTATTTGATCAAGTCCACACTTAATTACAGATAAGAAAGTGCACATAAATTATACCAGTTTTGTAAAAATGGTAATATATTATATGCCTGAAAAAAATATCCTTTGTTAAATCAGTATTATCTTTTTGTGCATAATTTAAATCTAAGAGCAACAATGAACTTAGTGTTTATTTCTTGACTGAAAATATGAGTATATACAAAATATTATCTGAATTGTCTTTGTGTTATAAAATATAAAATGTGTAAAATTAAAATACTGTAAAATTTAGTTCTGGTGTTTCTCATTAAAAGTTATTAATAAAAGTTTCACAATCAAATCTTAATTTTTAAGTAAAGAAAACTGTGATTAGTTTAAAATATAATCAACATTAATTTCGGGGCTTTTTTTTTTCTATTATTATCTTGACAATTTTGAGAAGTACTGGTTATACATTCTGTAGAATTTCCCTCAGTAGTCTCATTATTAGGTTGAGGTGATAGGTTTTTAGGAGGAAGACCACAGAGTTAAAGTTCCTCTCTTACCACATTACCTCAAGAATACACACATCTACATGACTTATCACTGTTGATGCTGATCTTGATCACCTGGCTGAGGTAGTGTTTGTCAGGTTTTCCCATGATAAAGTTACTCTTTACTCCCCTTTCCATATCACCGTTTTTGAAGTGAGTCACTATGTGTAGGCACCCTTCAGGTGTGTGGTTGCTAGGTTTCCTTGTTGCTAATGAGGCCCTCTTTAGCTGACAGAGCAAGGAAGTATCTGCATATATATTGTGTCTATACACATATGCATAAATACTTCTATATGTCACCACCTATTTTAAGCTAAAACATGATTTCATACTGATGTCTCCAACTTTACTCCATAACCATGTGGATCATTCTAGCCTTCTCTTTTTGCTTATCTAAAATCTCCCAGCAGCAGGGAGAAAACCTAGCTCCAATCATCTCTTATTCATTTACTTAAGTGTTCAATTCCAATATACATATACAGTGGTTTCAGAAATGGTTAACATGTTCCTCCATGGGGAGTGACTTTATCAACTAGAGTGAAATGTTTATGTAGAGATACTTCTGTCTTTAAAGTCTCCACTCATTGGCAATGTTACTTAGGTCAATGCTTTTCCCCCACATCTCCTTCAATAAGGTTATTTCGTCTATTGACCTCCTAGTTGCTTATTTTTTAAAAATTTTGCATATGTTTAGGTCCACTTCATGCCATACAGTTCAATGGGTTTTGACATATGCCTAGTGTTGTGAACTAGTACAGTACCATTCAGAATAATTTCGCAGCTTTAAAAAAGCCATTCTGCTTTACTTATTCAACACTACTGCCACTGAACCCCTTAACAACGACTGATTTATTTACCATCTACAGAGTTTTACCTTTCCCAAAATGTCATGTAAATTAAATCATATTCGTATGTAGCCGTTTCTGACTGGCTTCTTTCATTTGGCAACATGCATTAAGATTCATCCATATTGCTGCCTGGCTTGATAGCTCATTCTTTTTATTACTGAATACTATTTCATTGTATGAATGTATCACGGGTTATTTAGGTATTTGCTTACTGAAGGGCAACTTCATTGTTTCCAGTTTTTGGCAATTACGAATAAAGCTGCTATAAACTTTTTTGTGCAAGATTTGGTGTAGAGATAAATTTTCATGTAAGTTAAGTAAATACCTAGAAGGATGATTACTAGATCATAAGATGAGATTATGGGGGGCGCTTGGGTGGCTCAGTCGTTAGGCATCTGCCTTCTGCTCAGGTCATGATCCCAGGGTCCTGGGATCAATCCCCGCATTGGGCTCCCAGCTAGGCGGGAAGCCTGCTTTTCCCTCTCCCACTCCCCTTGCTTATGCTCCCTCTCTTGCTATCTCTCTCTCTGTCAAATAAATAAATAAAATAAAATCTTTAAAAAAAAATAAGATTATGCTAACTTTATAAGAAACTTCCAACTGTCTTCCAAGATGGCTATATCATTTTGCACTCCCACTAGCATTAAATGAGAGGTGTTGCTCCTCAACACGATTAGCAATCAGTACTATCAGGTTTTGGATTTTAGACATTCTAATAGGTGTGGAGTCATATCTTGTTGCTTTAATTTCCATCCCCTACTGACAAATGATGAGATTGTATCATATGATTATTTTTCACCTGTATATTTTTCTAGATGAAGTGTCTGTTCAGATCCTTTGCCTGTGTTCTTTGTTTACTTTATTTTCTTATTTTACAGATGTTTTGTATATTTTGAATGCAAGTCCTTTCAGATACATATTTTGCAAATGGTTTTTCCCTGTCTGTGGCTTGACTATTCATTCTCTAATTAGTATCTTTCACAGAGAATTTTGAATTTTATTAAGTCCAACATGTGTTTTTTCTTTTATGGATTGTGTTTTTTGTGTAGTATCTAAAAACTCATCACCAGAAACCTAGGTAATATGGATTTCTATCCATGTTTTCTTCTAGAGGTCTTACAGTTTTGCATTTTGCACTTATATCTACAATTTTGAGTTAATTTTTGTGTAAGGTGTATAGTCTATGTTTAGATTCAATTTTCACATACAAATTTCCAACATGCTAGCACCATTTGTTGAAAAGATGATTCTTTCTCCATTGACTTGTCCCTGAGCTTTTGTTAAAAAAAAAACAAACAAAAAACTGTTGACAATATTTGTGTGGATCTATAACTGAGCTTCCAATTCTGTTCATAGATCTGTGTGTCTATTTTTTATTTTATCAATACCACACCGTTTGTTTACTGTAGATATTCCAGTTGTCTATTTATTGTGGTGAGAATTTTGATAGTTGTGCTTGTCAAAGAATTGGTTCATTTTCATCTCATTTATCAAATTTGTAGGCATTATGTTATTGATAATATTCCTTTATTATCTTTTTAATGTTCATAGACTCAGCAGTAATGATCCCTCTAACATTTTTGATAGGGGTAGTTTGTGTCCTCTCTCTCTCTCTTTTTTTTTTCCTGGATTAGTGTGGTTAGAGATTTATTAATGTTATTGATCTTTTCAAAGAACTAACTTATAGTTTTTTTTGTTTTTTTGTTTTTTTTATCTATTGAGTCCTGTTTTTGGTTTACTTGTTTTCTGCTTTAGTTTTTATTATTTCTTTTTCTCTTGCTTTAGGCTTAATTTTCTCTTCATCCTTTATCTTCCAAAGATGGAAACTTCAGTTTTTGATTTTAGAACTTTCTTATTTTTTAAATATATGCACAATACTATAAATTTCCTTCTAAGAACTGATTTCACAGTATCTCAACATTTCATTTTTGTTTAATTGAAAATATTTTTCAAACTTCCCTTGTAATTTCTTCTTTGATCTATGCATTATTTGGAAATATTTTTTAATGCCCAAATATTTGGAGATTTTCCAGCTATCCTTTCATTATAGATTTCTAGTTCAATTCTCTTGAGATCCGTGAACATATTTTAAATTCTAATTAAAAAAAATTTTTTTAAGGTGTGTTTTATGGTCCAAAAATGTGGTCTTTCTTGGTGAATATTCCATGACAACTTGAAAAGGATTTGTATTCCACTGTTGTTGGATGGAGTATTGTAGAAATGTTAATTGATGGTTCAGGTTACTGGTGTCCTTAATTGATTTTCATTGTACCGTATCCAATAGACAACTTTTGGAGGCTCCAACTGTATTAGTGGGTTTGTCTATTTCTCCTTGCAATTCTATCAGATTTTGCTTCACATGAGTTAATCATGTAAAATACTTAAAAATCATCAAAATATTTAAAAAAAATACCTTGATCTATTAGCATCTCATAAATAGTATGTGAGTGCTCAGCTACTGTGGTTGAAAATTGTGCTTTTAATTTATAGTTTTGTTACTTTAAAAATCATAATGGGAAGATATAATTTCTTAAAGTTATCTTGTTGATAAAAAAATCTGAAACATAGTTTATATGTTTTCTCTATTATAAAATCTTCACATCCTTAAATATATTCAAAATTCAGAATTTTCTATTAGAAATGATTATTCCAAATCAAAAAGAAAACATGATAGTAGACTTTTTGAGCAGGAGTTCTGAGATGCCACACAGAAATTTACAGACAAATTGCTTTCAGAAGGAAAATGAGTCCATATAGATATTGTGGAAGAGCAGATTCATACCTTTTGTGTTGAGATATAATGATGGGAAATGTAAAATGACATGCTTAAGAGAAGAAAAGGATAATGAAAGTATTCAAAATTAAGTGGTAAATGCCAATCTGACATTTTCTTTTCCATTCCTTTATCTTTCTTAAGTTTGTAAAGATGTTTTTATAAAGCTTCTGTCTTTTTATCATCTGCACAGGTAACAGTTCACCAGTCCAAATGCAAATTTATCCCATGATCTGCTCCATGGCCTGAAAATATGACCTTCAAATATCACTAATCTTCTAAAGAACAAGATAATAGGAAAATAGAATATCACCAGAAATGATATTTTGATAAAAATATCATTTACAAGTTAGTATCTTCAAATGAAATGTCATCAGTACTAAAATGAGCTCCAACTTTCAAGGATGACTGATTTATAGCCAAAAAAAGAACAAATCTTTAAAAAAACTCCTAGTAAATTGGCTGTTTGCACATTTGCAAAATGAAATATAAGTCTGAGCTCTCTGATAAAATTATCAATAACATGCTTTTTCTTTTTTAATTGAAATGAATAGATCTACAACCAGAATGCAATTCCTTATATTAGTCTTTCTCCAATGTTGGTCCTGTTTTGCATCTTAATCCCTTATACCTAAGGAAGTAGGATTGCATTTTTTATGAGGCATAATTAGAAACAAAACAGTCTTAAAGATATCTCACATGAAAAATCCTTTTAATATTATTCACATTATAAATGTATAATTATAATAGCATTAAGTCAACTTTATGCTGAAAGTTACAATTCTGAAAAGCTCCCACTGAACAAAAAGTATAATCACTTATCTAAGAGTAGTTTCCTAACCTAAAATGAGAGTTGATTCTAAATTGTTTTTTTTTCTTATATTTTCAAGATTTTATTTAAATTCCAGTTAGTTGACATACAGTGTAATATTAGTTTCAGGGGTAGAATTTCATGATTCATCACTTACATATAATACCCAGTGCTCATCACAACAAGTGCCTTCATAATACCTATCACCCATTTATCTCCCACCCACCTCCCCTCCATCAACACTCAGTTTGTTCTCTATAGTCTTGCAAATTTTAGTTTGTTTGTTTGTTTTGATGGTCTAGATGCTCTATAGTAGGTTTGTTTGAAGAATGAATTGTTCCAGAAGATAATTTACTATCATGTTCATGCTGTAGGGTTGGGGGAAAGAAGAATAGACTTTCTCATTGTTATTTAATAATGCGATGTTCCTGAAAAATTCATTGATGGAAAACATGCATGGAGTTGTCCATACCTGCTTCCAGGTATTGCAAAATGAAAAGAAGATCCTCATTTCATGAACTTTCCTATTATATCAGCTGTAAAAAAATTAACTTTAAATTGGAGGAAGAGGTAAAGGAACAAACCCTGGAAGTCAAGATGAGAATCTGGAGGGGCAGATGAAAGTTGACTCTGAGTGAAGGGTCATATAGGTAATGATCTCTGGCAGATGTTCTGTTTTCAAAACCCACTTGTGATTTTGAGTTATGTTTTAACAACTATCTTTCCTGTAATGTCATCCATCAATCCATCTTGAATGTTTATAATTCTGTCATTCATGGCTTTTTCTATAAAATCTCTTAAAAACCTGGGTGCAGAAGAAACATTCCTCCACATGATAAGGCCATATACGACAAGCATACAGCTAACATCATAGTCAATGGTAAAAAGCCTTATGATTTTCCTCTAAGATCAGGAACAAGACAAGAATACCCATGCTCACTATTCCTGTTCAACATAGTACTAGAAGTCCTAGCCAGAGCCATCAAGCAAGAAAAAGAAATTAAAAGTATCCAAATGGGAAAGGAAGAAGTAAAATTGTCTCTGTCTGCAAATGACATGATATTATATATATGCAAAACCCCAAAGATTCCACCAAAATCTGTTAGATTAATGAAGAAAATTTGCTAGATTAATAAATACACAAATTCAGTAAAGTCGCAGGATATAAAATAAACATACAAAAATCAGTCGCATTTCTATATACTAACAACAAACTATCCAAAAAGAAATTAGAAGACAGTATCATTTAAAATAGCATCAGAAACAGTAAAATACTTAGGAATAAATTTAACCAAGTGGGTAAAAGATCCATGCACTGAAAACTATAAGATATTGATAAAAGAAATGGAAGAAAAAACACAAAGACATAGAGAGATCCATGTTTGTGAATTGAAAGAATTAATATTGTTATAATGTCCATACTACCAAAAGCCATCTAGAGATTCAATGCAATCCCTATCAAAATTACAATGGCATTTTTCCTAGAAATAGAATAGACAATCCTAAAATTCATATGGAACCACAAAAGACCCTGAATAGACAAAGCAATCTGCAGAAAGAAGAGCAAAGCAGGAGGCATTATTCTTCTTGTTGTCAAACTATATTATAAAGCTCTAGTAATCAAAACAGTATGGTACTGGCATTGAAACAGGCAGGTAGACCAACGGAAGAGAATAGAGACCCCAGAAATAAACCCATCCATATACAGTCAACTAATATTTGACAAAGGAGCTAACAATACTGAAAGGAGAAATTATAGTCTCTTCAATAGTATTGAGAAAACTGGATATTTACATTCAAAAGAAAAAAAAAACAACTGGACCCCTGTATTACATCTCTAGAAAAAATTAAAATGGATTAAAGACATAAATGTAAATTCTGAAATCCTAAAACTCCTAGAAGAAAACAAATATAAGAAAAAAAATCCTTTACATTGGTCTTTGCAAAGATTTTTTTGGATATGACAACAAAGGCACAAGCAACAAAAACAAAATAAGCAAATGGAATAGCATCGAACTAAAAGGCTTCCACACAGCAAAAGAAACAATCAACAGAATAAATAAGCAGCCTATAGAATGGGGGAACATACTTGGAAATCACATATAAGATAAGGGGTTAACGTCCAAAATATATAAGGAACTTATACAATGTCCATAACGGACATGGGAACTCATACCCACAATGGAACATATGGAACTCATACAACTCAATAACCAAAAAACAAAACAAAACAAAACAAAACAAAAACTCCAGATAATCCAATCAAAAATGAGCAAAGGACCTGAATAGACATTTTTCCAACAAGGACATACAAATGGTTAATAGGTACATGAAAACGTACTAATCACCAGGGAAATGCAAATCAAAACCACAATGAGATATCACCTCACACCTGCTAGAATGGCTATTATGAAGAAGACAAGAGAGAACATTCTCCACATCCTCACCAGAACTTGTTATCTCTTATATCTAAATGAAGTGAAATCACAATATCGAAGAGGTATCTGTATCAGCAGATATATTGCATCAGTATTTACAATAGTCAAGAAATGGAAACAAATTAATGTCTAAGTGTCCATCTATAGATGAATAAAGAAAAGGTGATATATATGTATCATATATATATATATATATCTCCTATATCACATATATGTGAATTTGTTCAGCTATTAAGAAAGAATTCTTGCCATTTGCAACTACATGAATGGACATTGAGGGTCTTATGCCAAGTGACATAAATCAGACAGACAAATACCATAGGATCTCACTTGCATTTGGAATCTAAAAAGAAGCCAAAATCATAGATACAGTAGAATGGGGGTTGCTAGGGGCTATGGTGATGGAGAAGGGAGGAAATGGAGAGATTCTGATCAAAGGGTACAAACTTTCTGTTATAAGCTAAGTTTCTTCTGGGTATTTAATATTCAACATGGTGACTATAGTTAACAATACTGTATTATATACTTGAAAGTTGCTAAGACAGTATATCTTAAGGGTTTTCACCATTCACACACAAAAAAGTGATTATGTGAAGTGATGGATGTGTTAACTAAATTTATTGTGGTAGTCATTTTACAATATATATATGTATTGAATCCTTATGTTGTACTCCTTAACTTTTTACAATGTTATATCAATTGTATCTCAATAAAGCAAGAAAAAAATCTATTTTACTTCAAGGTACAGAGGTGGAACTGTTTAATTTTTAACTGCTAGCCCCTGGACTTGCTTACCCTGATGACTATAAGGCTGGCAACTTCCAAGAATAGCTCTCTAGGTCATTACACTCTCTTTTAACATGATTGGTCATTTTAAATTTGCTACATTTTATTTCAATTAGTGTAGTAAATCCTATAGGAAATTTTTTTTTCATTTCTGTATAGTTTTTTGGTAGCTAACTGAGGAAAATATCTGCTCAAAACCAAAAAATCACTGAAACACTAAATGATTGCTGCTCATATCATCTCTCTTTGAAAACTGCAGTGATCGTAAATGAGAATCATGATTTTTCAGAATTCACAGCTGGAGCACTGTACAACACTCCGGTAGAAATCAAAGCAAAGCTCCAGGGTAGCCCACAGCCCCTTTGTTACATAGAAGTAAAAACCTGACTTGCATTTAGATAGCTGCCTTGGCCAGGCCAAAATACAAGACATCATGGTAAACTCCTTCAGCATTCCACCTAGAGCTCAGATTGCACTTGCTAACCAAGATATCTCACCAGAGGAGCAGGTCAAAGGTGGAGAAGTGATATGTTAAATTTGAGTAGGATCATGTTATTGCCCAATGACCTGCCAACTCTTGTAGTTTTCATTATTTTTAAAGATTTATTTATTTATTTGAGAAAGACAGAGCATGCGGGAGCCTGAGGGGGAGGCAAAGGGAGAGGGACAGAGTCTTAAGCAGACTCTATGCTGAGCATGGAGCCCCATATGGGGCTTGATCCCACAACCTGAACCAAAACCAAGAGTCAGATGCTTAACTGACTGCACCACCCAGGTGCCCCTCTAGTTTTCATTTTTTAATAAACATAATTTAGATAGAAAATATACCATTAGTGTTTATGAATTTTCAAGTTTTGGAAAAAGCATAGTCTTGTAACCAACACAAAAGGAAATAAAGTATTACTAGCCCTCAAATTTTCCCACTGCCCATAGTAATCAACCCCTCGCCTAACCCCAACCTAAGACAAGCACTAATCTGTTTTCCGTACCTACACACTTTGCCTTTCCAGAATGTCATATAAAAGGAACCAAATAGTATATAGGATACAGTAATTTATCAGATACATAGTTTGAAAACATTCTCCCACTTTGTAGCTTGTCTTCATCCTCTCAATGTCTTTTGTAAAGAATTCTTCATTTTGATGAGTCCTGTTGCCTCATTTTTTATGAATCATTTTTTAGTGTTGTATCTAAGAAATATTTGTTTAATTCATGATCATAATGTTTCTCCTTGAAGTTTTATAGTTTGAGATTTTATATTTCGCTCCATAATCAATTTGGAGTTAATTTTCACATATGATGCAAATTATAGTCAAGGTTTATTTTTTGCAGATGGATAACCAGTTGTTCCAACACCATTTCTGAAAAGACTGTCTTTCTCCAATGACTTGCTTTTAGAAACTTTGCAGCCACTCTGGAAAACAGTATGGAGGTTCCTCAAAAAGTTGAAAATAGAGCTACCCTATGACCCAGCAATTGCACTACTGGGTATTTACCCCAAAGATACAAATGTAGTGATCTGAAGGGGCACATGCACCCCAATGTTTATAGCAACAATGTCCACAATAGCCAAACTATGGAAAGAGCCTAGATGTCCATCAACAGGTGAATGGATAAAGAAGATGTGGCATATATATATATATATAATGGAATATCATGCAGCCAACAAAAAAATGAAATCTTGCCATTTGCAACGAGTGGATGGAACTAGAGGGTATTATGCTAAACAAAATAAGTCAATCAGAGAAAGACAATTATCATATGATCTCACTGATACGAGGAATTTGAAAATCAAGACAGAGGATCACAGGGGAAGAGAGGGAAAAATGAAACAAGACGAAACCAGAGAGGGATACAAACTATAAGATACTCTTAACCTCAGGAAACAAACTGAGGGCTGCTGGAGTGAAGAGGAGTGGGAGGGATGGAGTGGCTGGGTGATGGACACTGGGGAGGGTACGTGCTATGGTGAGTGCTGTGAATTGTGTAAGACTGATGAATCACAGACCTGGACCCCTGAAACAAATAATACATTATATGTTAATAAAAAATAAAAAAGAAAGAAACTTTGTCAAAAATCAAATGACCATACATATATTGGTCGATTTCTGGACTCTTTTGTTCCGTTGACTTTTGTGTCTCTCCTTTCACCAATGCCACACAATCTTGATTACTGTAGCTTTATAGTAAGTCTTAAAATCAGGGTTGTGAGGCCTCCAAGTTTGTTCTATTTTTCCAGGACATGTTGGTAATTCTGGTTCCTTTGTCTTTCCATATAAATATCAGAATCATCTTTTTCAGTTTCTATTTAAAAATTTTCAGATTTTCATTGAGTTTGCATTGTATCTACAGTTCAGTTTAGGGATAATTGGCATCTTAACAATATTGAGTCTTCCAGTCCTTGAACATGAGATATATCTCTTTTCAATTAGCTCTTCTTTCACCTTTCATCAGTGTTTTGCAATTTTCAGCATATAGATCTCACACATATTTTGTTACATTTACATCAAGTATTGTATGTTCTCTGGTGATTTGTAAATTGCACTGTTTTTATTTTAATTTCCAATTATTTATTGCTATATGAAGAAATACAGTTGACTTTTGTATGTTAGTCTTGTATCCCGTGACCCTAATAAAGAAGTGTGGAATTCTGAGACCTTAGAAAAAAAGGCTTCGCTAGAGAATCCTGAGAATCTTCCACCCACAGATTCCCAGGATTTTCTTGACCAAGAAAAGCAGCTTTTATTCCTTTCTAGAGAAGTTCTGGCTTGCCTGAATACCCTGCAAACCACTTACTTAAGGAATAATGCTTGGCCTCCTCAAGATCATCTTTGCAACCCCCATTACCTCCAGGTCAGGCCATATCTCAGTGCAGCCCAAGTGTTAGAAATACAGTTCTGTTTCCACAAAGAAATAGATTGCATATTTAAGGGCTTTTATAACTAATATGTCCAGTTCATAGTCCAATGGGTCATCAGATCTACCCTATATTCATTTTCCTCATCCCAAGTGTATGTATTTTGTAACTGGCAGAAAACTAATGTTTGTTCTTTTACCTGTATTCTGAGAGCCTCTTCCCAACCTTCAGTTAAGACAAAATAAAGTTGTAGGAGGAATTACTAAAATCTTAAAGAATACAGAGAGGATGATCCTCACCATTTCTCAGTTAAGTTCACCAACATGTTTTCTGCAAAACCAGTTGATCGAGATGATTGATGGTAGACTATCACGAGCCTATATAACGAGCCTAGCCCTAGTTGCAGTTGCCATACTAATAAGGTGTCTTTACTGGGATGATAGGCACAGCTTTGACACTTTGTTTGCAGTTATTGATCTGGGAAATGGGGCACCAGTATATATCAATAAAGAAAATCAAAAGCGGGCGCCTGGGTGGCTCAGATGGTTAAGCGTCTGCCTTCGGCTCAGGTCATGATCCCAGGGTCCTGGGATCGAGTCCCGCATCGGGCTTCCCGCTCCTTGGGAGCCTGCTTCTCCCTCTGTTTCTCTCTGTCTCTCATGAATAAATAAATAAAATCTTAAAAAAAAAAAAAGAAAATCAAAAGCAGTTCAGTTTTACATGGGAATGACAGAAACATACATTCATCACCTTAATACAAGACCATGTAAAATCTCCTGCTCTTTGTCAAAATAAAGTCTACAGGGATTTTAAAAGGTTTTGACATTCTGCAGAATGTTGTAATGGTCCACTATATGGATGACACTGTGTGTATATGATGGTATAGTGAATAAATAGTGAAATAGATATACTATAAAGTATAATATCTTTCCCCCATGACAATGTGTTTCAGAATAAATTCGCACATTTAAATGCAACCTAAGAATGCTACACATTCAGCCTAGTTGGAGTCTAGACATTTCTTAAATCTTTACAAATCCTTTATATTTCCTTTAAGTTGGAAATCAAATACATTAAAAGTTTTAAAGGGAAATCCTTCTTAAAATGTAATGGCTTCATGAGTAAAGAGTATATTTAACTTTTTACATACTCAAACCAAATTTCTTTTTTTTCTTTTCTACTGGAAAGTGGCTAAATACACTAAGAGTAACATAAAATATTCCTTTTGTCAAAATCCCTAGGATTTGTATTTTAAAGTCCAGGATTTTAAAAAATTTGAAAAAGACATGTTAATCTATATTTTTGCATGAATAGATGTTTATCACTGATTGTAATGACCCTTCCATTTGTGAACTTTGAATTTCATGTAATTGTAAGGTTTGCGTCAGAGATATGACCTTTCTGTCATCTGGCAGAAACCTGATTATTTTTAGCAGTTTCAAATATCAAGAGCTTCATGGTTTTCTTTTCAAATCCAAATAACAATAACATACCTTTAAAAGAAAAAAAAAAAAAACTAACTCATATGTATATGACTAATAGCAATTAAGGTGCTCCACTATATCTTTCAGTGTGTTAAAGCTTTTTAAAAAGTCCACCTTAAACAACGACAAACAAATTACTGGAATTTTTGTTTGACATTCTGCCAGGAGGAACTAGTGGTCTATTTTAAGTTCCTTCCCTTCAATTTCATGCCATCTCAGTGAAAATTCCTTCTCTTACATCACTGAAAGATCTGAAATCAAAGGGCTTTTAAAGGACATATTTAAGGTAATGAGCTTTATTGGTGGCTCCTTGCCCTTTGTCTACTTTATCTAGTAAAGCATTCAGAGTTGGGACATTTTTCTCAGCAGTCCTAAGGCACATGTCTTCTTCATTGATTACAGATTTATTTCCATTAATTTCCCCCTCAGATTTCTGGAAGTGGGTAACCCTACCGTGTCACTTGGATCTGATCTTAATCCCCTCACTTGGCTAAGTTTATTTTTTAAATCAAAAGCCATTATTGATTGAATAATTTATGTTAGAAATGCCCTCATAGAGAAAACAGTCTAATAGTTAATTATTTTCTCTTGGTTCCACATTAGTTTATTGCTTATATCTGTTTTGCTTGTATGTTTTTTGGGGGAAGCATCACACATCGAGGGATAGAGCCCTGATTTTACTCTGAGACTTTAAGTTACTTAAACAACTTATACCTTAATATATTCATTTATAAAGTAAGGGTATCAATAATATTTATTTTTTACAGTTATTGTGCAATATAAAATTAAAAAAAAATCTCAATGGTTGTGCCTAGCTTAATGACCAGTATACTAGGTCTTCACAAAGTACTAATTTCTATTATTATAATCATTATAATTATTATATATATTAACAACAGCTTTCCAGTTACAATGGTTCTCAGACGTCATTTGGTAGAGCATTGAGCATTAAATTCTGAGAAGGACCTAGTGACCCAAGCTGAATCATGGAGGTACTTGTCCCTTTCTGGAATCCCTAGAAATCACTAGCATCACTATTTGCCATTGGATAGTGAGGGACAGAAGCATAAGATCAAGGTTTCACAGATCTGAAACTACCAGCCAGATTTCTCGTAATTAATATCTGAATGAGAATGAGAATTTACTATGTATTTTACAGATTGTTTTTAACTTTTTAAAAAATGAATTCCAAAGTGCTGGGAATGGCCAGCAATCCCTGTACCCACAGATGAAAGATTTTGCTGTGAAAGAGAGGAGAAGGCAAGGGGGTCAATGCTCAGAGACAAGACCCTTTGCTCTTCTTTACTCCCGCCTTTATTGGTCCTTCAGGATAATCACAAATCCTTATCACTGTTTCTCAGGCACGTGATGTGTGACAAGGGGTCATACTGGAAGGAGGAGGATCTGTTTATGGGAAAGATACGATGTGCTAATCTGCATGTTCTATGAGTTCTGCTAAGCATAGCCTAAGGGACAATGCAGACATCTCTTAGATCCCAGGCGGCTGTTTGCGCTAGGAAAGCTTGGGGAAGGCAACTCCCCGCAGCATTCCCGTGGCAGAGTGCTCACACGTGCCTCGGCGTTCCAAAGGTCCACGCCCTTCTCCGAAACCGAACCTTCCCTTGCCCCCAGCGGCTGCTGTGTGACATTGTAGCAAGCCAGGGATTACGGCTGATTTCATGCTCTGCGTTAACCCCAACACTAAAGATGTATATGCTGTACTTCATCTAATCTAAGATGCCATTGATTTTAAGATGATCATTATTTTATGTAACACCAAGAAGGAAAGAAGAAATACCACCAAATAAATGATGACACAATATTAAGACATCATGTATTGTTTGGCTCATTTTGATTTCAAAGATGTTAAAATGAGAAAAAAAAATGTGTCTCTTAATGATGATTTGTCATTGTTAGTAAAGATTAGAAAGATTAGCCCGGGTAATATATGTATTAAATAATAATTGTATTTAAAGTTTTCTTTTTAGATTTTTGAGATGTTTAAGTATATAAATTAAGCTTCGTGTTAAAAAAAACGCTAAAAACAATAAGCTCCAGTAATTTGTTGACTCAATTAATCAACTGATAAATAAACAATATACATTGGACAGACACCAGTTTGTCACCATTGATCTCTGAACCAATCATCTTTCTCAGGCAACTTTATATCAATGCTGCTTTAAGAATCAAGCCAGTTCACATCAAAAGCCCCTTTTTAAAAAAATTTTGCCAATAACTTTTCATCATGCCCATGAGAGGTCTTTTCACAACTTCACCCAGTTGAGTAAAGCCTAGTTGACCTTTCAAGCACCCCTTGGCTTTGTCTCATCTTTGCTCAAAGGCTGTCAATACTCAAAAGCTAAGGTAAAGAAAGTTCCTGGGACAATTTATTTTTGCCTAATCTTTTCTATTTTTCTTTCACTTATAAAATTATAGAGCTAAGTAGGTTTTAGATGCCTTGTGTTCTAATATCCTCCTTTTAGTAAACCAAAACATAGCAACAAAAGCTCTAATCCTGAAAGATGCTAAAATTTGCCATGTGAATGATTTACCACTTAATAATAGAACAAGAATTGGAACACAAATCCTCCAAGTCTGACTGTAATAATCTTTCATCTGGGCTATATATATACATTTTTTATATATAAAAATATATTTTTATATATAAAAATATATTTTTATATATAAAAATATATTTTTATATATAAAAATATATATTTTTTCAGGGAGCATATATAAAAAATACATATTTTTTCAGGGAGATCTCAGTTCTCTACCTTCTCATGAGATATTGATCTTGTGTCTATAGATTCTGATCTTCTTATCAACATTGACAGAATCAAAAGGAGGCTTACACATGGCTTAGCTGCCACCTTATCTTTATCCATATGTTTATATGAACAGCTGAAGTTTCATCAATCTTATGTAAAATACTTCTAACGTATTGGTTCTACACTGTTTTGATAACTAAAGCTTTATGCTATGTTTTCATATATTGTAAAACAAGCTCTTAAGAACATATACAATGTAGATCTAAGAACTGGAAATTACTTTCTCTGGCTATGTATTTTATACCTCACAATTATTAAATGCTATTTTATCCCTAATATAGACAACTGACTTTTGTAAAATATGTGAATGTCTCCAAATGTTTCAATCTTAAAGTCCAGCCTGTCTAAATTCTACAAAATGCACATAGAATTATGATGCACTTTGGTGATTAATGACATAGCTTCTCTTTGTAAATGTCATTGTTATAATCAGTTTGTAAAAGTGAGGAAAATGGACAAAATTTTAATTGACCTGCTGAATTGGTACCACTAAGCTTAAATTCTATAAATGCCAAGATCATCTTCCCCACAATTTTGGGGAAGATAAAGATAGATAAAATATCTGGCACCATTAAAATATGATCAGACTGAAAACACTCTACATACCTCTTTTTCTGTTGATGGGGAGAACAAGATCCTACAAAGCAATAATCTGCCTAAAAAGCATTTCTGAGAATGACATTTATTTTATTTATTTATTTTTAAAGACTTATTTTACGTATTTATTGGAGAAAGAGAGAGCGCATGCAGAGGGAGAGGCAGAGGGAAAGGATCCCAAGCAGACTCCACGGTTAGCATGGAGCCTGTCACAGGGCTGAATCCTACGACCCTGAGATCATGAGCTGAGCTGAAATCAAGAGTCAGATGCTCAACCAACTGAGCCATCCAGGCACCCCTGAGAATGACATTTTAAAAATCAAGTGTTTTCATTTTCTGAGTAAATTCCATTATGAAAATCTGTGAAGTCAAGGGCTAAAGTCAAGTGAATAAATTTTTAGGCAAATTCAAATATTCTATATCAAACAACTATTTCCAACAATTTTTTACTGATTTCTCTACATTTTAGCAATAGAAAAGCTGGATTAAAGGTAAGCAAAATCATGGTGATTCAAATATGTAACAAATACATCCCATTTTATTGGTAGCAAATATCCCAAGTCCAGCTCTATCCTTTTTAAAGGCAACTTTGTATTTTTTTCTTGCAAAAACAAGAAAATAAGGCAAGATTTGGGCCGATCTTGCATTGAGTGACAAAAGCATGGAGAGTATAAGGCAGCAAACCTGAAAAGTGTGGTCTGGAGACCCCTGAGGGTTCACAAAATCCTCTCAGGATTCAAAAGCTCTTCATCATAATAATAACATGGTATTTATCATTTTTACTCTCATTCCTTCACACAAGGATAGTTTTTTCAAGGTTTCATGGTATGCGATCTCTCAGTGAGTCAAATGCAGAACAGGTTTGAGAATCCAGCTTTCTTTGATTATACCAGACATTAAATAAATATGCAAAAATGTAAAGGAAGGAGGCTAGAATGATCCATGTAATAATGGATTAGTTGGAGCCATCAGTATGAAGACATTTTTAGCTTAATATATCAATATAGATGGTTACATATAGAAACTTTTATGGATATGTGTATATATACACAGGTTAGTATACACACATATAATTCTTTGCTATGTTAACTGAGAAAGCCTGGAAACAATCAAGGCAACAAGCATATTAGTTTCTAATACCATTCTCCAACAGAAGGAACCAAAGCTTATTGTGGAAATGGATGATTCTAGAACTGGGGCAAAAAATACACAAAATGATCCTGGAGCACCCTGGTTCCAAAAAGTGATAAAGTGCTAAAAAATAAGGAATATGTCAAAGTCACACAGGATCCAACTGAAAGAATCTCCAATAGCTAAAGCTGAAACATTTGCACAATATCAAAAAATTAAGTAGTATTGGATTATAACCAATGCATAAACAAATATTCATGAGTCTATATTGATAGAAATAAATTATTACATAATAAATAAGTGTGAGAGAACACACAAATGTCCCATGTAAAAAAAAAAATCAAATAATTTATCTAGATACTCTACCCTTATTTAAGTTGAGCATAATTTCCCACTCCGTAAGTTCTTACTCCTGCAGTAGGGAAGAGGGGAAGGAGAGTTATATTACAGTGGAGAAACCTGACAAACACTACCTCAGCCAGGTGATGAGGATTAATATGAATTGTGATGGCATGTTGATAGAATGCACTTTGATATGATGTGATAAAATGGCACTTTGCCTCTGTGGTCTTCCTTCCCAAAATGCATAACTCTAATCATGAGAAAAGCATCTGAAATATACAAATTAAAGAATAAAATACCTAACCAGTATTCCTCAAAACTGTCAAGGTCATCAAAACAAAGGAAGTCTCAGAAACTATCACACAAGTCTAAAGGAGCCTGAAAAGATGTGACAACTAGATGTAATGTGGTATTCTGAATGAGATCCTGAGACAGAAAAAAAACATTAAGTAAAAAAAGGAAATCTGAATAAAATGTCTACTTGGGTTAGTAATCATGTATCAATACTGGTGCAATTAATTATAAAAAAGTACCATACAGATGTAATATTAATAATAGGTGAATTGAATGCAAAGTATATTGACACTCTCTATATTGTCTCTTCAATTTTTCTGTAAGTCTAAAACTGTGTTAAAATAAAGGATTTATTTTTTTAAATATATATATAAAAAACAACCCACTCCTATAGAATGTTTGGGTCCACCTCAAATCCCCAATGTGATGGTATTTGGAGGTGGGGTCTTTAGGATGTGATTATGAAGGTGGAACCCTCATGAATGGGATGGGAGTCCTTACAAAAGAGACTCCAGAGGGATCCACTCACCCTTTTGCCAAGTGAAGTTACAGTGAGAAGACAGGTATCTATGAATCAGGAAGCAGGCCCTCACCAGACACTGGATCTGCCAGTGTCTTCATTTTGTACTTCCCAACCTCTGTAACTGTGAGAAATAAGTGTTTGTTGTTTGAGCTACCCAATCTAAGGTTTTGTTTTTGTTTTTGTTTTTGTTTTTGTTTTAGAGCAAGCTGAATGAACTGAGAGGAAAATTGGTACTGAGGAGTGGATTGCTGCTATAACAAATACTTAAACATGTGGAAGCAGCTACGGAACTGGGTAATGGAATTGGAGGCTGGAAGAGCTCTGAGGTGCATGCTGGAAAAGCTTAGATTGCCATGAACAGAATCTTAAAGGTGATTTTAGTTAGGGCTCAGAATAAAAAGAGGAGAACTGTAGAGGAGAAAGAGAAGAGGAGAAAACTGGAGGAGAGGCAGTCCTTCTTAGAAAGTAGCAAGAGCTTGGTTGAATTATGTTGTGTTCCAGTAGTTTGTAGAAGGTAGAACTTACAAGTGATGACATTGATTCTTTAGCTAAAGCTATTTCTAAACAAAATATTGAAGTATGCCTTGGCTCCTCCTGATTGCCTATAGTAAAATGTAAGAAGAGGAAAATGATTTAAAGACAGAGTTGTTAAGCGAAAAGGAATTGGAACTTAAAGATTTAGAAAATTCTTAGTTTATCCCTAGGACCAAAAAAATGAGAATACTAACTATGTGGCCAAGTGACTATTTGATAAGGAGACTACTATGGCTCAGTAATCTCAGTAGAAGCCAGGAGCTCTTCTCTCTACAGTGCCATTTCTGCAGGCATGCAGAATGCAAGGACCCAGGGCACAGAGCAATCTCAAAGGGTGGTGTTACCTCCCCAGTTCAGGTGGGCCAGAATGCCCCCTCCCAGTTCCTCAGGGGTGGGGCTGCCTCAAAGAGCTTTGGCATGGCCTGGGTCCTGTGGAACCACCTCTGGAACAGGACCCAGGCCTAGGGCCACTACACGGACATCCCTCTGAGCCTGTGAGGTGATATTGCTACCCCAATGGCCTGGAAGACAGAACATGGAGCCAAAGAGGACTATTCTCAAGCCTTTTAAGGTCTAAAGGAATTTGCCCTGTTAAGTTTTTAGTCTTAGCTGGGACCTGTCACTCCTTTCTTTCCTATTTTTCCCTTTTAGAATGGAAATGTCTGAGCCATGCTTGTCCTACCATTGTATTTTGGAAGCACATAACTTGTTTGGTTTTACAGGCTCACATTTGGAGAGGAATTTGCCTCAGGATGAATCATCCCTCAAGTCTCACCTGTATCTAATTTAGATGATAGCTAGAGGAGACTTTGGACTTAGACTTTCGAATTGACACTGGGATATGTTAAGACTTTGGTGACTGTTGGGATGGTATTCTATTACAGCAGCCTGAATAGACTAACATAGCCACTGTTTTCCCTATTTTTTTTGTTTAGAAGAACAGTTATTTTTCATAAACTGCATTATTTATATTAACATGTAATTAGCTTATTAGTGTTACTTTTAGTGAATTGATAAATAAATTTTAACAAACTTTTTAAAAGTGTATGGTATGCTTTGCCCTCCTAGATCAGCAGATTATGGTTCATGTCTAATACATTTGTTTTATTTACCTATTTGTCTCCAGCAAGTAAAACAAATTCCTTAGCATATAGTAAAACCTCAAGATACACTTTCTGATAGAGTTATTGAAAGCACAGTACCCCTGATAAGACCAATCCAGTTTGGTATTATATAGAAAACCTTATTTCTGAGAAGCAATAACATTTAAGCAGTGATTTTAAGGTAGGGGGAATAATGAGTCCAACCTGAAACACAGGTGTTTAGCCAAGAAAGAGTTGATGCTTTGGTCTAGAGAAGAATAGCCTGATTTGAAAATCTTGAAATTTCTTTGAACACTACATCAAAAACTAATGATGTGACTAACGTAACATAATAAAAAATAAATTAATTAATAAGAAAATATTGAACTTGAATATGATTTTAGTCTACATGAAGACTGGTAAGTTATGGAAATAGACCTAAAAAAATAAAACAAATTTGATATGAACAAATGAAAGCATCAGGATAAAAAAGAAAAAAGAAACCTCGTAGTCTTGTCTTTAAGATCAAGAGGTTTATGGAAGCTGGGCAGACTTTGAAGAGATGTTAAAGAAAAGCCTACAGGCCTTCTAGGAATGTGTCAATGGAGCCCTAAGGAGATTTGAGGAGGCTGGGGTGGGATAGGAAAGGAAAAAAAAGAGAAATGGTGCAGGTAGAAAGTTTAGCAACACTGTTTGGGCAGTAAAATGGAAAGAAGGAAAATAACTAATTCAGTAATCTAGCTAAGGAGAATTCCAGGCAGAAGAATATGGTGACATCTGGCTTCATTTAGCTACTTATGATTAAAGCCCAAGAGAGATGAACTAAATAATAAACTGTTAATATAAAGAGACTGGAAGCTTTTGAGTTCAAAAGTGAAACTGTTTCTCATTCTCAGCCACTCTATATGACAATCATCCTCAAATTAAGAATTATTTTCAGAGAAAGATCAAGCCCAGACTATAAAATTCTCTGTTATCAGAAATTGCTAAGGCAATACCTCACAGAGACTTCCAGACATTTAAAAGCCCCTCTAAGAAGCCGCAATATGTCTTATAGATTCTATTTAATAACGAGATTTTTAAGAATCCTAAGCATGTTGTTAGACAGCAATTTCACAGGGAGACTAAGATATAGAAGAGATTTGTAGGTGTGACTTTTTTCTAATGGAGAGAATTATAAATTGATAGAAAAGAAACAGATTTTAAAATAAGTATTCCAATCTGGATGGTACAGAGAGAATACAAAATTTCCGTTGGAATGAAGCACTGTGAAAAACTCAGCTACAGAGAAGACCTACTTTGCATGGAGGAGGAAGGATGACTCAGGATGGCAACAAGAACCGAGTGCAGAGCTGAACATGGAGAACAATCCTTAGATAGTAGGACTGAGCCATTTTCAAGAAGGTGGCAACATATTACCAGCTGGATTTCAGAACTGCAATGCCCAATGTCTGCTGTGCGCACAGACTGTGCGCGTATCATTTTTTCTGTTTTTGGAATGGACATGAGTAAAGCAGTTATTCGTGATTTCACACCATTGTAAAAAGGGTGTTTGAAGAGTAAATAACGTGTCTCATTGAGTTATAGATTTTCAGATTAAGAATGCAATCCAAGGAGCTGTGCCTGAGAATTACCATCTGCAACAAATCCTGATTTATATAATGACACATTCAACTTTTAGTTGATGCAATTATGGGATGAGACTTTGAGATTCTTGAGAGAGAGAGAGAGATAACTGTTCTTTTTTATTTTTATTTTTTGCATATAGAAGGGGTGTAAAATGTGTGGACAAAGAGCAGAGTGTGTATTTTCCAAAGGTAGAAGACATTTTCCATCCCATATGTTCTCACAGTTTGACACTGACACTGCTCCCATCAAATGATGGGATCCATGCTACCACATATGTGGGACTAACCAGGAAAAACTTTTCGTATGTTTGTGTACTTTAGGATATCTTTTTAAAAAATCCCCAGCAATTATTGCAGTCAGAGAATTACCAAAATCTCCATTTTGTGGAGCTAATGAGTTCTCCGAAGGTATAACTAGAAAACCAATTTCATTGATTTTACATTGTTCAAGTTACAGTGGGTTAGTTGATCTACATGGAGATTAGGAGAAGTAGAATTTATATGCACTTGGGTCCTTGTAAGAAGGGCTTTTGTCAAGTCCTTGAGGTCATACATAGAATGAGTGTAAATAAAATGGGGAAGGAGCAGCAGCTTGTGAACATGAATTTTGGAGCTGGAATTAGCTGGAATCACTGGAATCCATTCTACTTATCTGAATCATATAAATATATAGCACTTCTAGAATTATTTCCAGATTCTGAGAGGTTTAAAGATAAGTGCCACATTTTTGGCAATAAATTATGCATCGTTTGTTTCTACAGGCAAAATGAAAAAACGGTACGATTATTTGAGTCTAGTCATTCAGAAATGTTTATTCGGGTTCATTCTAGCAAGTAGAAAATCATGTGTTTGAAGTAACATACAACTTGTTGTAGTGGTTTGACATCTTATTTTCTTCAAAGTAAATGAAAAGACACTGGAGGAAATAAAAAGCCTTCTTCATTAGAGAATCACAGTACTGAAAGGCTATCATTTTCCCATTTCAGGTAAATCTAGCTCTCTTAATCATATTAATTCAGTGTCCCAATTGTTTTGAAAAGTTTATTATTTTTTGCCTTCAATACTATGCCCTTACAATACAGGAAATGGCAAAGTTGAACAGAGCTTTAAAGAAAATGACACTTTCAATCATTCAACAAACAGTCTATAAGAAACACTCTGCTTGCTAAGTTAACAAAACAAACATAGCCCCTCTCCTAATTAGACCTTAGAATATAAGTTAGATATTAATAAAATAGCCACAAGAAACAAAGATAAAACTTAAGCATAACAACAGCTTAGGCGAAAGGTACACAGCAACTCTTGGCGGGGGGCAGTCAAGGAAGACTTTCGTGAGGAAAAGAAACAACCTGAGATGTACAAGATGAGCAGGTATTAGAGGAATGCAAGATGTAGTAGACAGGGTCAGCAGAGATGCGTCAAAAACAATCTGGAGAGCACTGCCTGGCAAAGTCCGGTGGCAAAAGGTAGCATTAGATATTCTAGGACCTGAAAGGAACCCAATGTGGCTGGCGTGAAAGCAGCACGAGGAGAATGTCATAGGTGCAAAAGGGGTCAGACCAAGGGGATTGTTGACTATGATAAAGAATTTAGTATCAATACAAAGGGCAAAGGGAAGTCACGGAAGGGTGTAGGTATGATTAGATTTCAGCTTTTTCAGCTCATGTTGGCTACCTACTAAAGAAATGATGGGATAGGGCAGGAAAGGATGCAAGAACAATAAGAAGGATATCGTATGTCTTTATAACAGGTCATAAGAGAAGTTGCTAAGAAAGGTTGTGAAGATGGAGAAAATAATATTTGGGGAAAATTTAGCAAATATAAGACCCTAGTAATATGAGGGGTATGTGCAGAGTAGGTGGTAAGACGGAGCTCTGCTTTTCTAGCTCTTGACACTTGAGTGATTCCTGAGGTAGGGATTCACGGGGAAAGAACTGTTTGCATGAGTATAGCTTCAACAACATAGGAAGAGACCCACTGGCACAGAAAATGATGATGGGTTTAACTGGAAGGAATATTTGCTTGGGTACTAATTTCATATTCACCCACTCATAATCAAATATGTTCATGAAATAATGAGTTGTGTTTCCCAGTCTTAGAATTGCATGATTGCATGCACTCAGATAATTCATACCCAGATCCAACCTGTGTATACTATTCTATAGATTAACTTATTAAGCATATGACCTGTTTTTCCAATTAAGTTGAAAATTTCTGGTTGCTAAAGTAAAGACCATGCCAAACATGTATTTTTATAAATTTTAGCAACTAGTATAGTGCCTTCTGATGGTATACTGCACATGCAGAGTGTTTTTCTTTTTTTCTGTTTCATCCTTAAGACTCTTCTGTCCGTATGCTCCATCCTAGAGTCTATCCCTTTTCTGGTACTCTTTATCCTTAGGCTGCTTTTATTTTCTTCAAAGGACTTTTAACTATCTCAAATTATATTTATTTATTGTATTGCATTTGCTTACTGTTTATCATGCCTACAAGATTATAAATGCCAGTCTCCCCGACAAGACTGTAATCTCCATGAGATCAGGACCTTTCTCTTGTTTACCAGTGTATCCTCATTTCCTCATTGAATATTTGTTGAATGAATAAATGAATGACTATAGTACTTCCTCAATAATTACTTCATGAATGAATGAATGATAATGCATATTTATAGCTTTATTTGTGCTCGTGTGCATTGAACCTGATTTTTTTTAAAGATTTTATTTATTTATTTGACAGAGAGATAGCGAGATCAGGAACACAAGCAGGGGGAGTGGGAGAGGGAGAAGCAGGCTTCCAGCTGAGCGGGGAGCCCGATGTGGGGCTCGATCCCAGGACCCTGGGATCATGACTTGAGCCGAAGGCAGACGCTTAACGACTGAGCCACCCAGGCGCCCCAGACCTGATTTTTTTTTTTTAAATCCATCAAGTGAAGGGGCACCTGGGTGGCTCAGTCAGTTAAGCATCTGACTCTTGGTTTTGGCTCAAGTCATAATCTCTGGGTCCTGTGATTGAGTTCTGAATCAGGCTCTGCGATCAGTGGGGAGTCGGCTCAGGATTCTCTCTCTCCCTCTCCCTCTGCTCCTCCCGTAACTCATGCATGCTCTCTCTCTTTCTCTAAAATAAATAAATAAATCTTAAAAAAATAAAAAAAATAAAATCCACCAAGTGAAAATAATTCAATATATCAAAAAATATTCCCCCTTTACTCCTCATCAGCAATGAGAATTCTTTAAGAACAAAAGTTAGAGAAAAAGAAATATGAACAATGGGACTGTCAAAGATGACTGGGATACCCAAATGATGCTCACAGCTCTGCCTTTACTTTGGTGGGCAATTCCTACGGATAAAATATAAAAAGAAGACTTATAACAGTAAAAATTACCATGGACTAAGCATATTGTGATATTCTTCATCTATCAAAGCCTTCCTCGATCCTTCTAGCTGGAGGTATGTTTCATTGTTCTTTGAACTGCAATTGCCCATATTTCTCCAAATGCCCTTTTGGGAAAAATTTCTACGTTTTAAGATTATATCTCTGATTATGCAACAAATACTTACTCAATTATAAATAAATGGATGGTGAATTGATTTTTCCCAGCAAACAAAGCATTGACTTACTTGTTTGTAAGACATTTTTTTTTTTTTTTTAGAAAGGAATTTGGTAAAGAATGACTCATCATAGTGGGTTTTGTTTTAAAATCACTCTTTTCTCCAATGATTTTATTCTTTCCTGTATATTTTCAGGTTTGTTTGCTTTCATAGATAATAACTACCAGAGACTAAAAATGTGAAAACAATTTATGGTTTTCTAAAATTTCTTGGTGTTCACACTAACATGCACCATTATACTTTGCGGAGGAGTTAATATCCCTCAATAAACAGCAAATCAACAGATTTTGCCCTTAGTGATACATCTGTCTGCAAGCAACTCCACAACCTTAGTGCTTTTTTGTGTATGAAAATGAAAAAAAAATAATCCCAGAGAAATATTTTTACAGTTTGAACAAATGCAATCTTGATGTGTAATAAGTCTAACTCATAGAGACTGTTGACAGTTTTGTCTGCTCAGTACTCTTGCTTCTCATGGCAACAGCATCTCCTTCTGTTTGGAAATTATTTTTCCCTGTCTGTTCCAGACCTAGTTTTCTGACCTAATGTTTGGATAGTTATGAGCCAACTTGGGCTTATCAATGCCCTTTCTTGGGATATTTCTAAATGAAACTGAGAGGTAGTTTTTTCCTACCATGGACCATGTCTCAGTCACATGGAGGTGCCAGGCTGAATGACAAAGCTGAAACGCAAAGGAAAATAGAAATGACAGACCAAGAAAGAGTCCTGATGGCATTCAAACTCCTTGTTTCTACTTCCCCAAGACCAGGAACTCTTTGTTCTTGTAATGGTTTGGTGAACTGAACCAAAAAATTACTTTATTATTTGCATTACTTTTAATTATATTTCTACTGTTCCAATCAAAGTAGAGTTAAATGCTAGAGGATAGAGGATATTCATCTTAGTCATTTTGGGTCTAGCAATAGCAAATATAACCAAAGCTATGAATAGACTATTGGCTGAATATTCCTAGTGAGAATGCATTTCTTCAGCCAAGTATGAATAGCCACTATACATGACTGCAAAGTGAGAATTTGGGCATTTTCTCTTTTATGTTCACCTGGCATTAAAAAAAAAAATCATAAAAACTGAAAGGAGGTACATTTTCATGTGGGGCAAAATGGATTAAAGGTAGTAGTTAATATAACAAGGAAAAAATAGTATTTTTCTGGAAATATTAAATAGGCATATTTTAATCCTGGTATCTAAAAAATAGTGGTGCAAGTTAGTAGATGTGTTAGCTTGTCCTCATAAATTGTCTACATGAATTTCTCACTTGGTTTAAATGTCATGGTGTTTTAGATGACTTCCTCCTGTGGTATTTTGAGTGTGGAAGATAGCAAAGGTCATGACCATTTGTGGTCAATAAACAGTTTTGTTCCACCCTCTCCCAGAGCAAGAAGATTTAGGCTGGTTATTAATTCAGGTGGCCTGGCTAAAATCCATCTTCAGTAATTACATTTCTGTCTACCTAAAATTGATAATGCAGTTTCAGCGAGAGAACTATTCATGGTTGTCATCAGTTAAAAAAAAAAAAAAAAACACACAGAAATGCAGTATCAACAAACACTGTATTATGCTCTAAAAAGAACAAAGGTTTCATTTTGCTCCAATGTGAATGCTCTTAAAGACTAAAATAACTAAACAGATAACATTTACTATTTGTCACCAGCTAGTGCACTTTAAGCAACAAGAAATCTCTCAGACCATTAAACATTCTGTTAAGTAATTTATATGAAAATATCTTAGAAAGTCTACTCTAATCTCTCTCTTATCCATTTACCTTTCTGCTCCCAATCCCTGTTCAACTTTCTCTTGTTCTCTGAAGCCTTTGGTGCCCCACCTCCCATCTGCTAAGTTAGATTAGGCCCCCTTTTCCACCGTCTTGGAACACTTCAATTATAGTGCATGTTGTGCTATCCCTGCTTTTTGTTGGACTGTTAGGTCATGGAAATAGTAACCCATATATTACCCTTCTTTGTATTCCCCAATTCAGCACCATGCTTTATATATGCTCTATTCAAGCATGCAATAAAGGTTTGTTGAACACATGAATATAAAATCAACATTTTCTGCACATTTAAATGTAGGTTAAATAATCCTCTTGAAGAACAATCTAGTACTATACAATAATATATAAAGGGATTAAGACTTTGCATCCAGGAAGAAAAGATGAAAATGGAGCATTTGGAGAGTTATGGTACCCAGTGTCCTAAAAAGACACCATAGTGCTATTTGTCAAACGCTGAGCCTAGGGTATGTTGCAGCTGGAACACCACTTCGAGTTGGTGTGCATGCTTTTGTCACATCCACAGAGATGGCTTTAACTTAAGAGAGGATGCATCTTCTGAGAAAAAGAAATGCACAGAATATCAAAGCCTGGTCAAATGGACTGGGGTTACAGATGGGGCTCTTGTCCCATGCAGGGCAGGAAATCAGGTGATTAATGAGGAGACAACAGAATGAGGTCATGTCAGTACCTAGCCTTGGTGTCCCAAGCAACACCAGGAATACAGATTCTAAGGGTTACAAAGTATTAGATATACTATCCCATTGTATGCCTTTATAGCAATCCATCCAAAGCAGTCCCATACTGATAGATATTTAGGCTGCATCCGGTATTTTCTATTGCTACAATGAGAAACTGATGTATAAATGTGTATATGTTTGCTACTCCCAGAGGAGAATTGCTGGGTCAAAGTGTTAATGAATTTGTAATTTTGATAGTTATTTCCATATTACTGTACACATGATTTGTACCTATTCATATTCTCACCAAAAATATATGAGTGTCTTTTTCATACACTTTTATCAATCCACATTATTATTCCTTTTTGGTCTTTGCCAATCTGTTAGGAGAGAAAAATTTTTGATATAGTTTTAATCTGCATTTCTCTAAGAGTGATATTTGCATCATTTCAGATTTAGGATCTGTGTTTCTTTTTTATGTACAGTATATTTATATCTATTAGTTATTTTCCATTGAATGTCTGATATTTCTCTTATTGACTTAAAAATACCCCATATATTAAGGAAATAAAACTCCATTGTGAGCTGCAAATATTTGCTCACGATTTATTGTTTTCTTTAAACTTTTACTAACTTTGTTTCTTATTATACAAACCTTTTTTTTTTTAGTCTTATGTAAACAAATGTACAATCTTCTCTTTTCTAGCATTAAGTTTTTATGTACCACTTGGAAAAGGCTTTCTCAATCAAAAATTATAAAAGCTTGCTGTGTTCAAATCCTAGTTTTCCTCTAACTACCTGGATAAATCACTTAATTGATCTGGGCCTATTCTTTTCTCTATGAGATGGAATAATGATACCACCTAATTCATAGGGTTGCTGTGAGGACTACATAAGATAATAGTTATAATGTAATAATTAACATAATGTTTGGCTTATATTAACAAGGTAATAACAAGAGTAATAATAATAAATAGTTGTTTTGTTGTTGTTGAATGAAATGAGTGCTGAACAAATTACCTTTTTTTTTTTTCCTAAAGAACCCATTTTTTTTCCCCTAGTTCTTACATTGGTAAATGGAGACAATATTGAGCCAGTCCTCCTATGTGGAAAATTAACCTCATCAGTCCTCTCTAAAATCTTTATTGAACATGGACAAAGTCAAATCTAAAATGAAGCTTTAGGAGTTGACATAGAAGTGAATGTTACTGAACAACTTACTCTGTTACTGTAAACAAGCTTGCCTAGAACCAAACTACTGATGGACACTGAAACTCTCCAGATTTTGTTGAACATATCTGTTTGTGTGGGCAGCTGCTGTGTTGATTTCAAAGTAGTTAGATTTATTTATGATTGCCATAGAAACGACATGAAGATGCATTTTCCACCAAACACACCTAGCAACTCTGTGGATGTCTGTATATTCAATTTATCCATGGTTACCCTGGGGATTGCTCAGAATATGAATGTCCCTACCATTTCTTCAAGCTCACAATTGTAAACTAACATCTTGATGATTTTGTTTCCCTGCCAAAAAGAGAAGGTGCTTCCCATGGTTACATCGCACTACTACTGGAATAGACTCGAAAACAAATGTCTATCTAAAATAAATGACATAATTCAGAACCCCTTGTATTGTTATATTGTATGTGGGGAAACACTTTGTTCCAAATTAAGTTGTAATATTTATTGAAGATTTCAATACCTCACATATGTTGCATATAAAAACTTTCATATTCCATTTTTTGCTCTTAAATATGTATTCCATTTTTCTGCTCTTAAATAAATTGTTCTCCAAATACCACAAAATCACATGAGCTCATTATAGTCAGTAAGCCAGTGCAAATCATCATCACCATCATCATCTTCTAATACACTAACTCCCTCCTGCAAAATTGAATTATGGTAAAAAAAAAAAGTTTGTTAAATTAATCTCTGGTTAAATTATAACAGATTCATTTTACTGCAACATTTGTTTCATGAACAATCCCTCCTCCTCCACTGGTGCTTTACAAAGAGAAAATATTAAATTGTAAAGCAGGGTAGGTCATATTGTAAAGAGTTGAAATAATATAATTCTAGACTTTGGAACTTAGGAAGACTTTTTTTTAAATTTTTTATTATGGAACTTAGGAAGACTTTAAAAATGAATTGGTCTTCCTTTCATTTGGAAGTTAAGTTGACTAGGATCACCCAATTAGCAGGAACAGAGTTGGTCTAAATTCAAGGACACTAAACTGATATTCACTCAACAAACATTTACTTAACAACTAGTATAGACTTGACAAGTCTTGGGTCCCGGTAACATAAAGATATATAGACATAGCTTTTGTCCTCAAGAAATTCACAATATTGTAAAGAAAAGGTGAGACTTTTAGGTTTTCTAGTCCCTTTCCTCCTCTTTAGGTTGATCCACGTACTTTGTTTTCTAATTATCTAAATCAGGGGTAGAACTTGGGTTTAGGTATTATTAGCAAGTACAACTTGGATGTAGGTAAATTAACAAAAGCATACAAAGTAACTGGAAGGAAGAGTCTGAATGAACTAGTGAATACAGTTGAAAAAGAAAGATCCCAGAAAAGAAGACAGTAGATACATTTGATTACACAGATTTTGACATGACAAGGTATATATCTTTTCTTTGTGGCACAAGGAAAGAAAAGCTGATGATACCTCTGGCAGGGTATGAATTGGCTAAAGAAAAAATGTTATGACCCTAACCTGAAATGAGGAAACAGAAAGGGGAAGAAGGAACAGTGTAAATTATTTCAATCAGAGTTGGACTAGAAAAAGAACTTTCAATAAGCAACCATTCAATAATCATTTATTTGTTACCTAATATGTGCATTTAAACTCAGGAATATGGTGTTGTAGAAAGAACCAGAGAGGTCAGATTCTGTTTTACAAGTGCATATTGAGTGTCCAGCTATGTAACAAGCACTCTGGTAGGTGCTAGGGATATGGAATTAAACAAGCTTTGCCCAGCTTCTGTCCCAGGAACTTTATCAGAGGGTACAGGCAAAAACAAAACAAAACATAACAAAGCAAACAACAACGACAAAAAACAAAACAAAACAGGTAATTCTACAATGCAATATGTGCTTTGGGAGGAGAAGGCCAGTTTTCTGTGGGTCACTGAGGAAAACTTACTCCACACAGAAAAAAAGTTTATAAAGCTTCAGAGGTAAAGGGGTATATTATATACCTTAGAAATGAAAAATTAAAAGTTGATTCTAGACTATAAAGAGAAGGTAATGTGAGAGGAAGCTGCCTGAATCACAGCATTCAGGACTTTGTAAACACTGAAAAAGAGTTGGGATTATTTCAGAGGTCAGTGGGAGACATTTAGAGGTTTCAGTTGGGGGAGTGATGGGAATAGATGTGCTCTTTAGAATCACTCTGGATTCAGTGTGAATATCTGAAGAAGGGCAATACTAGATGCCTAAAAACCAGCCAAGGGCTTTATCTAGAATTCTGGCAGGAAATTACAATCACTTGTACTAGTGAATGGTTATAGAGATGAAGAGCAATTTCTCACTTGGATAATTGGTTAGAGTGTGATACCATTCCCTGAGGGCAAAGAACAAAAAATCAGCTTTGCTCAAGCAGATATTAAGTTTTGGAGAGACTGAACTGAAATGTTCTTTGTCTCCCAGATAGAGATCTAGAAGTAGAATGCACAGGTTTTATATAGGTTGAGGATTTGGGAATAGTCTCCATTTAAATGCTTATTAAAGCCTTGAAAGAAGGGGTGCCTGGGTGGCTCAGTTGGTTAAGCGACTGCCTTTGGCTCAGGTCATGATCCTGGAGTCCCAGGATCGAGCCCCACATCGGGCTCCCTGCTGAGCAGGGAGTCTGCTTCTCCTTCTGACCCTCCCCCCACCTTGTGTGCTCTCTCTCTCAAATAAATAAATTAAATCTTAAAATAAATAAATAAATAAATAAAGCCCTGAAACAAGAGATCACATAAGCAAAGAGTATGGAGTGGAGAGAAAGAAAGGAACCAAGATAGCACTCCAAGAATGCTTATGTTTAGGATACTGAGAGGACTGAGTAGAATACCAAAGAAAGATGATAAAGGTGAGAGTTGGGGAATCAGAGAATGTAGAAATGTAGCTCTCAGTGGAGGAGAAAGTTGACATTAGCTGGAGGAGGAATGTGAGAATGAAAAATAAGGGATATTTTCAAAAAGATAATTATCCTTCTATACTCAAGAGAGGGATCCATTACAACAAAGACTCTGGAGAAAGAGGAGTGGTGGGTGGTAGAATTGGTGATTGATTGCATTAACTTACCCAAATAGATGGAGAAGTTGGGAGCCAGAGCACAGGGGAGCTCAATTTGTACAAGAGAATTCATGCTACTTTCCTTGCAAAATTCCCGAAGAGAAGTAAAAAAGGTAGATAGGTAGAGGTAATTTGTGGTTGTAACTGCAAGAAGTTGAGAGAATTCTAGTCTTATGTCTACTACAGTCCCTTTCTATTAAGGGGCAAGGGGCTATGAGTAAAATGGAAGTGGTGGGCTCAGAGGTTGGGGAAGAATGGGAGATCTGAAATTGTCACTAGGGAAAACTGAGAAAGACTTCACTAAGAAAATATAAATTATTGCTGACCAGCACTGAGGGCCCAGTCAAAGTTGGAAGCCAACTATTTTCAGTGGCTCAAATATGCCTAGTTGAGTGAATTCCTCAGCAGCATTCAGAATTACAGGATAATCAGATGGATGTAGGTTTGTAATTTTGCCAGGCAAATATCACAGATGTACTATAATGTAAGTTAGTGAAGCAAATATCTTGACCCAAGTGTGTTTAAAGTGATGGACTATTAAATCTAAGTTCTTTACAGATGGAAATGAATCCAAGAAGACATTGATAACTTTAGGGAGAAAAGTAGGACTTAGAGACCCTGTGAGGAGAAAGAACAGGTATAGAGAAAGAGATGGGGGTGCCTGGGTGGCTCAGTCGGTTGAGTGTCTGACTCTTGATTTAAGCTCAAGTCATCATCTTGGGATCCTGGGATCGAACTCTGCATTGGGCTGCATGCTCAATGGAGAATCTGCTTGAGATTCTCTCTCCTCTCCCTCCGCCCCTTCCCTCACTTGGATGCATGCACTCTCTCTCTGTATCTCAAATAAATAGATCTTTTTTAAAAAAAGAAAAGGAGATGCAGTGAACAGGCAGAAAGGCTATGGGTTCTGTTGATTAAACAAACAAACAAAAAAACTCAAACAAAAACAAATTAAAAATACCTGATTATATCTATGTAAATGGTGGCATATTACACAGTTAGGAATATTTGACTTTATATCCAAAGATGTTATAGAGATTGTCATCTATGGGAGAGATACGAATAGATCAGAAGTATAAATAAATGTATCTACATGGAAAAATTTACTTAATAATGGTTTTCTTTGTAATTTACTTAAAAAAAGTTTGAGGTTTCCTCAAAACAGAGGATCATAGGGGAAGAGAGGAAAAAATAAAAGAAGATGAAACTAGAGAGGGAGACAAACCATAAGAGACTCTTAATCATAGGAAAGAAACTGAGGGTTGCTGGAGAGGAGGGGGTGGGGGGATGGGGTAAGTTTGTGATGGACATTAAGGAGGGCATGTGATGTAATGAGCACTGGGTATTATATAAGACTGATGAGTCACAGACCTGTACCTCTGAAACCAATAATATATTATATGTTAATTAATTGAATTTATATTAAAAAACAAAACATAAAACAAAACAACAACAACAACAAGTCTGAGGTTTCCTGCTGAAAAATTGCATTACAAACAGTCCATAATCCTTTGAAAATTTTCCCAAGTTTTTAAATTGTCTTCATCTTTTACTTAAGTGTCATACTTAGAAGGAGGTGTTATGGCAAGGGGTAGAAGGAAAATCAGTGACTATGAGGAGGAAGAAGACTTCCTTGAGTCATTTCTCAACATGTGGATCCCTTCATGAATGTGAAAAGAGAATCAGAACACTAACAAGAATTTGGGCACCTTACAAGCCCTTGAAAAGTGTGGTAACACCTAACCAATTGCTTTTACTTTTTTTCTATGTATTTCACAAAATCCAATTTGTTTGTAATGATTTTCCGTATAGTGGAAGATTGCTATTGCTACTGACATCTATCAGTATCTGCTTATTTGACACTAATGGAAAAAGAATGAGGACTTTAAATATAGGACAATTTATTTATCCATTTTACCACTGTGGACATTCGGTGTGTTTCAGGTGGGGGCTGTTAAACTACAATGTGGCTATGGACATCATTTTCTATGTCTTCCTTATTCATACAAGCAAGATTTTCCCTAGGGTAAATTTTTTTTTTTTTAAGATTTTATTTATTTATTTGAGAGAGAGAGAATGAGAGACAGCATGAGAGGGAGGAGGGTCAGAGGGAGAAGCAGACTCCCTGCCAAGCAGGGAGCCTGATGCGGGACTCGATCCCAGGACTCCAGGATCATGACCTGAGCCGAAGGCAGTCGCTTAACCAACTGAGCCACCCAGGCGCCCCTAGGGTAAATTTTTAAGAGAGATGATACTCCATTTTGGGGTATAAACATGATCAGCTTTTTAGTTAATGTCAAGCAGTTTTCCCAAATGGTTGTATGAATGTATACTCCCCTCAACAGTGAATGAAGGCTCCTGTTGCTCCATACTCTTGGGAATCCAGGGTTTTAATTCAAGACATGAGTCTGAACTTCCATCCTCTTAGAGCTGAAGATGTTATATCTTATCACTTCTTTGTAGTTGACAATTTAAAGCACAGCTTCTGGTCTGTAGAGTTGGCTGATGCCTCAAGCAAAAGCAGATTATAACACTAGTTTACCTCTTTGGTATCATGCTTTCTTGCAAATTTTGGCCTCCTGTTGTTTCTATTACTTACTGGCAGCCCAGGCAGGCTTTTTAGTGTTGCTTGTTTGTTTTTAATACAGAGTTTTAGGTGTTCTAGATGAGGAAATAAATAAATAAAATAACAATGAACAGAAATACAAAGGATCATGAGAGACTACTATGAATAACTGTGTGTCTATAGACTGGACAACTTAGGAGAAATGAATATATTCCTAGAAAAATACAACTTACCAAAACTGAATCATGAAGAAATAGAAAATCTAAACAGACCAAAGTGAGTAAGGAGATTGAATCAGTAATCAAAAACCTCCCAACAAGGAAAAGCCCAAGACCAGATGGTTTCACGGATGAATCTTATTAAACATTTGAAGAAGAACTCATGCCAATCCTTCTCAAACTCTTCCAAAAAATCTAAGAGGAAGGAACACTCCCAAACTCATTTTATGAAGCCAGGATTTTTCTGATGCCAAAGGCAGATAAGGACACTACAAGAAAAACAAACAAAAAAACACAAATAACTATAGGCCAATATCCATGATTAATATAGATGCAAAAATTTTCAATCAAATACTAGCAAGCCGAATTCAACAGCATATTAAAAGGATCAGACACCATGATCAAGTGGGATTCATCATGGGAATGCACGAATGGTTCAACTTATGCAAATCAATAAATGGGATTCATAACATTAATAGAATAAGAAATAAAAATTATATGATCATCTTAATAGATGCAGAAAAGGCATTTGATAAAATTCAATATCCATTCATGATAAAACCTCTCAACAAATTGAGTATAGAAGAAACATAACAACATAATAAAGGCTGTAAATGACAAGCTCATACAGCTAACATCATACTCAATGGTGAAATGTTGAAAGCTTTTTCTCTAAGATCAAGAACAAAACAAGGGTGCCCACAATCACCACTCCTATTTAACACAGTATTGGAAGCCCTAGTCAGAGCAATCAAGCAAGAAAAAGAAATAAAAGTCACCTGAATTGTGAAGGAAGAAGTAAAACTGTCCTGTTGGCAGATAAAATGATTTTATACAGAGAAAATCCTAAAGACTCCACCAAAATAGTGTTAGATCTAGTCAACATATTCTGTAAAGTTGTAAGATACAAAATCAACATACAAAAATCAATTGAGTTTCTATGTACTAACAATGAATTATCTGGAGAAGAAATTTTTTTAAAAGATTTATTTATTTATTTTAGAGAGAAAGAGAGAATAAGTGGGAGGGTTAGAGGGAGAGGAAGAGAGAATCACAGCAGACTCTGTGCTGAGCATGGTGCCCATTGCAGGGCTTGACCTCATGACCTTGAGATCACGACCTGAGCCAAAACCAAGAGTTGGATGCTTAACCAACTGTGCCACCCAGGCACCCCTGGAAAAGAAATTTTTAAAAATCATTTATAATAGCATCAAAAACAAAAACTTAAAAATATATTTAACCAAGGAGATGAAAGATCTGTACACTGAAAACTATAAAATATTCATGAAAGAAATTGAAGAAGATGCAAATAAATGGAAAGATATCCTGTGTTCATGGAACAGAAGAATTAATATTGTAAAATGTCCATACTACTTAAAGTCATCTATACATTCAGTGCAATTGCTATCAAAATTCCAATGACATTTTTTTACAGAAATAGAAAAAGCAATCCTAAAGTTCATTTGAACTTCAAAAGACCCTGAGTGGACAAAGCAATTCTGAGGATGAACAAGTCTAAAGGCATAACACTAGCTGACTTCAAACTATATTACAAAGCTAGAGTAATCAAAACAGTATGGTACTGGCATAAATTTAAGTCAGACATACTGTATAATCTCACTTCTGTGTGGAATATAAATAAACCAACAGAAACAGATGGGTGGATGCCAGAGGCAGGCATAGGAGGTAGGGGAAATGGGTGAAGGTCGTCAAAAGGTATAAACTTCCAGTTATAAGATAAGCAAGTTCTGGGCATTTGACATAGAGCATGACTACTATAGTTAACAATAATGCATTGTATATTTGAAAGTTGCCAAGAGAGCAGATCTTAAAAGTTCTCATCACAAGGAAAAAACTATAATTATGTAACATGAGAGATATTAATTCAACTTTTTCTTGTAATAATTTTATAATATATATCTTTAAAAGCATTATGTTCTATACCTTAAACTTATACAATGTTATATGTCAATTATATTTCAATAAAACTGGAAAAAAAATAAAAATTTGCCAGGTAACTTTCAGTTCAGTCAAGATTGAGAACCACATTCAATGTCTGTGACCATTTCATCCTACTTTATTGTTCTCCAATGCATCTGGCATTATGCTTTATTTACCTCTATCTAAAATATTTTATATTTATTCATTTGTGCATTTATTTTCTATTTCTGCCCCTTGTAATACATGATACATGAGAGAGAGTTCTTATTTCATTATTCATTTCTTTTATCCCCAGTGCCTGGGGCAATAAATGGCATGGTAGGTACTCAATGAATATTTGTTGAATGAAGGAATGGGGAAATAGAGTATATGTTAATCAATATTTCATGAATAAATAAGTGAATAAATGAATTTCCCTTTTGTCACCAAACAACTAACTCATGCTATTTCCTCTGTAGGCCTTCTGGATCTTGCTATTTAAAATTAATCTCTTTCTGGGGCGCCTGGGTGGCTCAGTTGGTTAAGCGACTGCCTTCTGCTCAGGTCATGATCCCAGAGTCCTGGGATCGAGTCCCACGTCGGGCTCCCAGCTCGGTGGGGAGCCTGCTTCTCCTTCTGACCCTATCCCCTCTCATGCTGTTTCTCTCTCTCTCTCTCTCTCAAATAAATAAATAAATAAAATCTTGGAAAAAATAAAAATAAAAAAATAAAATTAATCTCTTTCTGTACTACTATTCTTTGACACTATTTTTTTTATTATTATTCCTCAAGAGGTGATTCAATTAGTACTATATCTTTCAAAATATCTATCTATTGTGTGTTTTACAAAGTAGTCAACATGTTGTTTTGAATTTAATTGTATGTTACATTCAACTTAACAGGTATCTCGCAAAATGAATTTGGAAATTCAAATTAAATATTAATGTAGTTCTAAAACTTACAGATAGTGCTAAAGATAACACAGGACCAAAAATATTCTCAAGCTAAATGTGACTAGACTACAATACATGAACCAGGGAAATCTAATGTATTTAACATAGCTTAAGAAAAAGACATTGAAGAAGAGAAGCTTTCCATTATTATATAATGTGATTATATTGGATTCATGAACTGGATTTATGATACTTCTCTAGGAGCTATGTTGTTTCATTTCAGAGAAACTGTAGGACTCTGGAGAATATTACAGTTGGGTGATAGAACCATGCAGTAATAGCAGCATGTGATGTGTACAAACTGAATGACCATGGGAAAAATCACTCAATCTTTACCTAACCCAGTCTCCTTAGTGGTTTGTCTCATGGGATTTTTGAAGAGTAACATAAATTAATGCATGTGTGTGAAAATGCTTGTAACTGCTAAGGTGTTGTGTTTAAAGTATTAATGAAACTGTAAGGTAAAAAATAAAGATGTATTTCATATCTTCAAATATATGTTGATGATTCTTTTAGATGAGGTCTTATTTCAAGAATATTTATAGAATTTATTATAATATCAATGTATAAAAGTAATGCATGCTACACATGACACCAAACAAGATTAGATAATATACAACCTTATTCACTCAATCCTGTGATGTAGTTAACATTGTAGTTATAATAGTGGATCACATTTTATAGAAGACACTGAAGTTTAGAAAACTGCAATGACTCAACTAAAGACATTCAGTTAGATTTGATTCTGGATCTGCCTGGTAAATCTGCAGTGCCACAGACAAAACCCAAAGGAAGGCTTAGTAGTGAAATTTTAAAACAGAGCTCACTAGTATTTGATGGTACTGTTTCAATAAGAGCATTTTTAATTGATATATGATTTACAAAGATACTTTAAGTAACGATGATAAACGAGAAGTCATCATAAATATTGATATAATCATAAGTTTCTCCAAAAGTACAAACTAAACTCAGTATAACACAAAATAAACTCAAATCAAGAGTAATTTGTTAATGCATTGTGATTCATCATAGATATTCTATTTTATTAGATAAATTTATACAAATTATATTCGGTACTGTCCTATACAAGATTATCGTGGCAAAAACCAAACTCAGACAATTCTGATTCATTAAGGGTGTCCTGGTTTGTTCTCATCCCTGTGTACAGCCTGTGCCCTTGAAGAGGGTCTGGTGAGTTTAGGAGACTCCTGGTGGCATCTTCCAGGCATGGTGACGTGTGATGACAATTTCATTAAAAGTAGCTTGATTATTTATCCACTGAAGACTCTCCCAGGTCAAGTGATGTCTAATGCTACTTCACATTAATGTTTGTAAAAGTAGTCCTCATAAACCTCAGTGTTTCATCATTTTTTTTTTTTTTGTAAACTGCCTTTAATTGGGGTGAGTAACCACAAGGATAATATTGATTACTTCGATTACAGACTTGAGTTCCATAAAATCAGATTTTTCAGACAACATGTAGCATGTTTACTATTTTGTTATTTTCTATAATAAAAATGTTCTCACTTAAAAACCAATGGTAAGGGGCACCTGGGTGGCTCAGTTGTTAAGCGTCTGCCTTCGGCTGAGGTCATGATCCCAGGGTCCTAGGATCGAGCCCCACATCTGGCTCCTTGCTCGGCGGGAAGCCTGCTTCTCCCTCTCCCACTCCCTCTGCTTGTATTCCCTCTCTCGCTGTGTCTCTCTCTGTCAAATAAATAAAATCTTAAAAAAAAAAAAAAGGTAAATGTTATATGAAATAAATACAAATTTAAAGCACAGATTAATTTATGGTAATATTACATACAATACACATAACCTAATCTTGCAATATCCTGAGGTTTGTGTTGATTTAGCAGGGTCTAAATCTTCTGAGTGAGAAACCTCCCCTAGGCAACTGTTACTCTAGGATCCCAATCCATTTTTGTATCTAGAACCAAAGGGCAGTTTTACTCTTTCCTTATTAGCCACATTGCTTTGCTTAAGCTGGTATCAAATGATGAGAAATAACATATTCTCTCTTCAGTATCAACATAACAGTGGTGTACCTAACATCTCTTTATTTTTTTTAAAGATTTTATTTATTTGATAGAGAGAAATGTAGCGAGAGAGGGAACACAAGCAGGGGGACGGGGAGAGGGAGAAGCAGGCTTCCTGCCGAGCAGGGAGCCCGATGCAGGGCTCAATCCCAGGACTCTGGGATCATGACCTGAGCCCAAGGCAGATTCTTAATGACTGAGCCACCCAGGCGCCCCCTTAACCTCTCTTTAATATGGACATCACCTTTCTCTTCCCCATACCTCTGCTCTAGTCCCCTTAAGAGCTGAAAGTGACCATCTTGAGGTTATGTGGAGAGAGCCTGTTTGGAAATGCAGCCCTTCAGTGGAAAGCAGAATCCAATTTTTTTTTTTTAATTTTGCAAATGTGAGCTGTGTTTATACCACTGTTAAAAGGAATAATTCTAATGAGAATTCCTAACATTCTTCATCAGCTATAAATTTCTCTTTGGATCCTTGTAATATCATTTTCTCTTAGGGCAAAACAGAAAGAGAAGCAATGGTAGAGTTGAATGATCACGCTACTCCGCGAGTAAGTCCACCCTCGACTGTTTTCTACTGTTAGGCTTTACAGTTACCTAATCTGGTCTGTCAGAAAGATTGGTGACCCAAAGATGTGTTATAGATGGGCCAATATACTGCTCCTTCCAGCCTGGGTGCACCTGGTTGTAAGCTGCAGCTCCTGGAGGTGCTCCAGCCCTATCTCCAAGTGTGCTGTATTAATATGATAACTTTCTGTGTGAGCTATGACGTGAGAAAAAGGTTGTGCACATAGAGCTAGACCTTATGTCATTCTTAACTTACTTAGAAGGCTGAACAAATTTTACAAATTAAACACAGGTTCCTGGGGATATTGATTCAGTAGGTCTGAGGTTGGATAAAGTGTATTTTAAAAGAGCTCCCCAGATGATTCTGATTACCTTTCAGGTTTAAGAAACATTAGACTAAATAACCCTTCCAAATTATAAAATTAAATTATTCTAAGCCTGTTTCAATTCTTCTATGGGGTTACATCACATGGGAACATCACATTTTAGAAAGAGTTTATTAGAAGCTGCCAAGGTTGTTAAGAAGATGTGGTCATGGTGATTCCTCCTTACTTAACACCCACAAAAGAGCATCCCTGGTAGCCATGTGGAAATGTGACTATGGGGATGGCACTGTATTTGACATTGTGTGCATTACAAGAAGCACGCAGCAGTGAGTGGCTTCCCAATATGGCTTAACTTAATGCCCTTCCTTCAATGTGGTGTATTAGCAAGGAGGATGATGGAAGCAAGCAAAAGATAAATAAAAAAAATAAATAAGAGTTGCTGGCTATTTTTACTTAGAAACCTCAGGAAAAAGCATTCCAGTTATGATATTTTTATTTTTTTGTCAAAGCATAAAGACAGAATTTATCATATTTTACTAACAAATGAGTCCTTCTTAGAGTTCCAGTCTTTACTAAAAGAGAAAAATATAACTCTGAAAAAATATTAGTTTCTTATACTATTTGGAAATTTTGATTTCTGAGATCAAGAAAATTGTGTCAGTATTGAAGAGGTAGATTCAGTCTGACACATGAAATGTACAATGGCAAGCAGCCTGAATGAAAGATAGCCATCTTGGCAAAAGAATTACTGTGATGCAAGATTAAACACCAAAGCTCTTAGGGATGCCTTCCTCTTTTTTTTTTTTTTTTTTTTTGGAGTAACTCCTTTTGTACAAATGGGTACTCCTAATGAAATACTGCCAAACGAGGTTATCTAAGGCAACATGGTATTGGAATGAGGTTGCAAGTACTCTTAAAGGGCTATCTTTTATCAAAACTTCAAGTTATCAGATTCAAGTGAATGTAATTCAGTTAGACTAAGTACAAGTCAAAATATAACACCGATGAGAGATAATTAATTTCCCAGGGCAAGTACTTCAGAAGATGTCAAAGCATTTGTATTTGAACTCTATAAAAAGAAGACAATAATTCTTGGTGTTTTCAATGCCTATGTTAATTGTTAATCAGAATCTCACAGTTTAATGTAATGTTATTAATTAATTGCTCAATGTTTATTGCAACATTAACAAAAACAACTTACTTGTTTGTGTATATTCTGCATATTATATTTATGAAAACATATTATTAGTGAGCTGAGAATCCTAATGTGTCATAACTGCAGCAACGGTCAAGATATTAGCCCTTTAGTGATGTTTGATTTTATTGGATTAGTAGAAATAATAATGCAAATAGATGACCTTGAAGGTCATGTTTTCTGCTATAATAGCAAGTAAAAACATATAAAAAATACTGAAAAAGGAAGGAAAAGCACACAAATAATGAATTCTGAAAATACTGAAAAAGGAAGGAAAAGCACACAAATAATGAATTCCAAATTTCAGATTATATTAAGCCTTGGTATAAATAAAGGAGGTGAGGATTCAAAAAATTAGTCTTGAGACACTAAAAATAGGATATTTCACTATGTAACCAATATTTTTAATTTTTAATATTTACAGAATATAAAAATGAAATGTGTAGACAATCTGGTAGGTGCTGTCCAACAAATTTAAAATCCAGATATATTTAACTGCTTAATAAACGGGCTGTTGTCAATTAGACATCACCTTAACTAGGGGATTGATTTAATATAACATCACCAATGATGGGTTAGGTTGATATCTGTGCTTCCTGAATTAATGCACTGAGAAAGATGGTGACACCACTTTGGTAGTGTTCCTGCCAAAAAGGTTTAACCTGATGCTAATCATGAGGAAAAACTCAGACAAATCCAAACAGCAAAACAAGTGCCTTAAAATCTTCAAAAATCTCAATGTCATGAAGGACTTAAAAAAAAAAAAGTAGAATTCTGCTAGATGCAAGAGTACTAAAGAGAGATGATAACCAAAGTCATTTTAATCCTTGATTAGATCCTGAATTGGAAGGAAAAAGAAATAGATATAAGATATATTACTAGAATAAAAGTGATATTTGAATATAGATGGTAAATAGATAATAGTATTAATTTTTATTGCATAAATGTAATAACTATGTTATGGTAATGTTGGAGAATTTGGGAAGAGGGGGGAGGAGGATACACAATAAAGTATTTAGAGGTGCATTTTCATGATGTCTAAAACTTTCTCAGGGTCAGAGACAATATATTATATGTATATATACTTTTGAATATATAGATGTATATATACATAAGTGTGTATGTATACATATATGTATATGTCTCATATATGTGTACATATATGTATGTAGAGAGGAAAAGGGTAAAGGGAGAGGGACAGAAAGAAGGAAGGGAGGAAGGAAGAAAGGAAGGAAGGAGGGAAATGCAAAGAAATATTAAGAATTGATGACCCTAGGTAAAAGGTGTGTGTATGTTTATTGTATACTTCTTACATTTTTACTGTAAGTTAAAATTTTTCAAAAAAAAACTGGGGGGCAAAGTGAGTTATTTTCTGATTTACTTAATTCATACATTCAACAACAAACTTTTTTTCCTTTTTTTTATTATGTTATGTTAATCACCATACATTACATCATTAGTTTTTTGGGGGGGTTTTTTGTTTTTAAAGATTTTATTTATTTATTTATTTATTTGAGAGAGAGAGAGAGAGAAACAGCATGAGAGGGGATAGGGTCAGAGGGAGAAGCAGGCTCCCCGCTGAGCCAGGAGCCCGACGTGGGACTCGATCCCAGGACTCCGGGATCATGACCTGAGCCGAAGGCAGTCGCTTAACCAACTGAGCCACCCAGGCGCCCAACATCATTAGTTTTTGATAAACATTTTTTAAATTAAAAAATGTTTCATTAAAAATAACGGACATACAACACTGTATTATTTTCAGTTTCAGGTGTACAATATAGTGAGTTGATATTTATATACATTATGAAGTGGTCAACATAGTAAGTCTAGTTGCCATCTGTCACCACAAAAATTTTGTTATGATGTTACTGATGATATTCCCTATGCTGTACACATCCTGTGTTTTATTTATTTTATAACTGGAAGATTGTACGTCTTAATTATTGTCACCTATTTTGTCCATCCTCACCACCCCTCCCCTCTGGCAAGCATCAGTTGGTTCTCTGTATCTATGAGTCTGTTTCTGTTTTGTTTGGTTTGTCTGTTTGTTCTGTTTTTGTAGATTCCACCTTATAAGTGAAGTCAGATTGTATTTGTCTTTCTGTCTTATTTATTTCACTTAGCAGAATACCCTCTAAGTTCACCCATATTGTCTCAAATGGCTGGGTAATATTCTTTGTGTATATATGTATATGTGTGTATATACATATAACACATACAATCCAGCAATTGCACTTCTAAGTATTTAACTGACGAAAATGAAAACACTAATTTGAGAAGACATATGCACCCCTATGTTCACTGCATTAGCCAAGATATGGAAGCAACAACAAACCTTTATAGCATAAAAGATTTGACAGTGAGACCAGGACCTGAGCTGCAAGAAGGGCAAGGGGTTTGAAGAGGATTGTAACAGTGTAACTTGACAGTCCAAGTTCAAGTTCCAGGTGAGCACTGGCCAACTGGGAGGTTATGGCTACTTATTTCATCTTTCTGACCATCCGCTTGCTCATGTCTAACATGATGGAGTTGGATAAAAATGAGTTCAGAAGTTACATATAATTCAGATTTAGGGATTCTCAGGCAGACTGACAGGAAAAAGACAATTCTATAAAGGACTTGAAAGTAATCAGCAAGCTATGTAAGATACTAGAAAATGTTATAACCCAGGAAATGGGCAGGACTGTCTGGTGCTTAATCAGCTGGAAAACTGCAACATTTCTATTCTCCATGATGATTCCTCAAAGAAAAAGCAAAAACTGGAGTGGAACATCACCAATCTCACTAAATTATCACTACTAGCATCTGGTAGAGTACCTGGTGCTGCTGGGATTTCTACAGATATCTGAAAACAGAAAAACTCACAAATTACTTAATAATTGATGTATTCAACCATCCACATATGGCTTGGCAAAGCACATCAGTTGGACATTTGCACAAATAAAAGATGAACTGTGCTACTTGAAAGCCATTGAGGCAGTTTTTTTTTTTTTTTTTAATTCATTGTGGGAAAGATTTTCAACATAGAATGGACTATGTTCAACAGATCACATATATGAATCACTGGCCGAGGATTCTTAATTTGAAAAGTATGACAATTTCTTTATGTCCATTTCTTTCTGTTTATCAAATCCATTTTTGGAAAATTTGAAAAGACTTTTTTTTATTATGTTATGTTAATCACCATACATTACATCATTAGTTTTTGATGTAGTGTTCCATGATTCATTATTTACGTATAACACCCAGTGTTCTAGCTTAAAGCATTCTGAAACGCTGTAATTACCATAAGGAAATGTGGACATGAGATCTAGAAAAAGGGGAGATACTGACTGACTTGAAATCTATCAAAAAAGATAATTCTAATACTGTTCTTTCCATATGAAAGGAGTCTTAATGTACATAGTAAAGCCCAAGCTTCTTTCCTGGTACTTGAGTCTCTGACAGTCTAGTCTTACTCTTTATACTGTATGTTAAGCATATACATTATACTTCTTGCCCAAAGTCATTCACATGACACTCTGAGCTTATTATACTGTTAGCATTTCCTGGACAAACACTGCTCTCTCATACTCATGACTTTGGAGAACATCCTTATCCTCATCTTTACCTCATGTGAGGTTATAATTACACCATCTCCATGAAACTTTCCCCTAGGAGGCAGTATAGTGCAGTGTTTAAGAGGACCTTTTAAAGTCAGAAAAATCTTGAGAGTGAGCTTTCCAGGTGGAGAAGTGTTACTTAACCCCACTGAGCCTCATTTTAAAAGGTTTTTCATTTTAAAAAATGACGTAATAATAGTGCTTATAGCATAAAATTATTAATAAAATTAAATGAAATAATGTGTATAAAATGTTTAGCACAGAGACTGCCCCAAAGCAAAAGAATTCTCTGCTCTCTCTCCACAATTTCTCTCCTACCTCTACTTTTACTACTGTTTGTGATTCCAAACATTTTATTTGCTCTCTTATGGCACTTATCACATTCTGCCTATCACTCAATAAGCCAAGCATTCTGTCCCCATCGTTAGATTGAGAACACAAAGAGTACATTTCCCATCTTTGTTTATCTATAGAATAAAAAACAGTGGTTTATATAACACAGGTGCTTAACAAATATTCACTTAAATTGATTGAATTATTGAATTTTTTAACATGAACACTTTTTCTTTTGATGTTAACATTGAATCTACTAAATCTATCATACTAACACTGAATATTCAAAAGAGAATATCCAAGTTACAGCAAATTGACATAAAAGAAATTACTTTTTGAGATTATTTAAAAATATATCTTCAATATTGTATGTCTTATTTCAAGTCACAACAAATTACAACTTTGTTAACTCTGTGTCCCAATAACTAGAGCCTAAAGAGCTATCTTTAAATTTCCTTTGAGACTTCCATTCTTTCATCCACTCACTACACATTCTATCAAAATATTGGGGGGAAAAAAGCCTACTAGGAAAGCCCTGCCTCCGCATCATTTACTGATTTAATGATTCATTTTAGGACATTCTGATGAGTCAGATTCATTTTGTGAAACATCTTGTGAAATCATTGAAAATAAAACTCCAGTGTTCCAGAATGCAGAACCAGTTAAAAATGGCAATGACAAAAGACATCAAAAGATGTCTGCTCAAGAAGAAAAGATTAAATTTTTTTCCAATAAGATCACTCCTAAATATTACAGTTTTCATAAATAGAAAGTTTGAAAATAGTAAATATAATAAAGGAGTTACCCCTTTGCTTCTATGAACTGTTTTTTTTTTTTTGTCAAAAAGTTTGTGAAACACACAATCCAGCCTCTGTACCCTTTTTCAGTTATATACTATAGTATCTCACTTTCCTTTCCTTGATGGGTCCTCTACAATCAGCCAAGATTATTTTTTTTCTCTAAACATATTCTTTCTCTCTCTCTCTCTCCTTTTGCTCAAGCTAAACTCCCTCATCTGACTATTATTTCCTTTATTCCAGGCTTTTTTCCCACCACTATATGTCCTTTAAGACCTAGCTGAGGTCCAAATGGTCTCTCAGTATTCCCAGGTTCTGTTGCACTTCTTTCTACATTTTGCACCTTATGTATTACTTGGTATTAATATTTGCTTGTTCATTTCAATATGTTCTGTTCCTGCTGTAAGTGTGTGTTCAAATAAGCACTTCCCCCCCCCAACTCCTAACTGGGGGCCATGAGCATAGTCAGTATGAAATATATTTCTAGTACAAGCACATAGAGAGAAGGCAGAGTGTGTGAACATTGGGTTGGAGGAGTACTCTGTGGATTCTGGTCTAGGTTAGATTAGAGTTATAGATACAGGCTAAGAGTTTTAATAGAAATAGAGCAATGTAGGAAACTGAGCAAGCATTTGTTGACTTTACCTTCTGTTCATATGTTTCTGATGATGATTATTGTTTTTTAAAGGTAAGAGTCTGAGATGACAAAACACAATATAAATATCATCAAAGTCATGACTTCGTAGCTTTATGTGGAGGGAAATAAAGAATACCTGCATTTACAAAACAAGGGAAATAAGTTAAAGACCAAAGGTAATGTTATGTGGCAAAAAAAGTCCTGCATTTATTGGATGAAGCTTCCTCCAGTGTTTGATATTTTTTATTTTATTTTTTTAAGATTTTATTTATTTATTTGAGACAGAGAGAATGAGAGAGACAGAGAGCACATGAGAGGGGGGAGGGTCAGAGGGAGAAGCAGGTTCCCTGCCGAGCAGGGAGCCCGATGCGGGACTCGATCCCAGGACTCCAGGATCATGACCTGAGCCAAAGGCAGTCGCTTAACCAACTGAGCCACCCAGGCGCCCTGATATTTTTTAACAAAAATAATTTTTTGTCTTGGTTAAATATTTAACATCAGACTAAAAGGGAAACACATTCAAAGCTCATTTTGTACAACTATTTGATTCTTCCTAATAATTTATGTTACTTCTTTTGAATTTCTTAGAATTCTGTTTTAGTTGCCACAATTTATTTAATAATTTGTTTTCTACAATGAAAAGATATATTTTTAAAAGTCTCTACCCAAAAACACTTAATAAAGGGGATACAAAACCTTTCAGTATTTTGCATTATAATTTCACTTTTTTATAATTAGTTACAAGATAACTATTTTGTAACTAAAACTCCTCTTGCTAAAAAATGAGGCCAATGGATATATAATACAATTTATTTATTTTATTTGAATTTACCATATTTAGATTATACTTATTTGAATATTTTACATTAGTGTCATGATAAAATACTTCCAATAGTAGGCAGAAACTTGAGAGGATTGTACTTTTGAAAGAAGAGAACTGTCCTGGGTGAATTCCACATTTACAGAACTTTTCTCCTGAGTACAACCCACAGTCCAGGTACTACAGTTTGGCTAGAACTCAAAAAGAGAGCCATGGCTTTCTGGCTCAAACCATCAGAAAATGGATTTTAGAGCTTCCAATAAAACCTGAAATAGAGGGGGAATAACCAGGAAAGAAGACAGCCATAGAGTGGGAGACCTCAATATTGCAACTTAACTCCCATGAAAGCCTTGACTGAAATGAAAGTATGGTTGTGGGTATGGAGGGAACTTTGAGGAACATAGTGAATAGCAAAAGTTAAAGGGTGACAAGGCAGAATAAAGATTAGAGTTTAGAGTTTGAAACCTGCATTGTTAGCCTTGATAAATAACTGTGACTTCCTATTAAAGCCCCAGAATGGCTACATTGTGGGAATAAAACATATTGGAACTAAGGGATTTATCCTAAAAGTAAGAAAAAAACCAACAGATCTATCCTTCATGAGTTTAAGGTAATCAGGCAGTAATTTATCTGTTTGCTAGAACAAAAATCAACACTCTTCATAAGAAGAAAATCAAAGCTGGAGGCATCACACTTCCCGGACTTCAAGGTATATTACAAAGCTGTAGACATCAAGACAGTATGGTACTAGCACAAAAACAGACACATAGATCAGTGGAGCAGAATAGAAAATCCAGAAATGGGCCCACAACTACATGTTTTTTCCCAATGGAAAAAAGACAGGCTCTTCAACAAATGGTATTAGAAAAACTGAAGAGCAATATGCAGAAGAATGAAACTGGAAGACCTTCTTACACCATACACAAAAATAAATTCAAAATGGATGAGAGACCTAAATGTGAGACAGGAAATCATCAAAATCCTAGAGGAGAAAGTAGGCAGCAACCTCTTTGACCTTGGCCATAGCAACTTCTTATTAGACATGTCTCCAAGAGACAAGGGAAACAAAAGCAAAAGTGAACTATTGGGACTTTGTCAGGATAAAAAGCTTCTGAGCATGGAAGGCAACAGTCAGCAAAACTAAAAGGCAAATTCAGAATGGGAGAAGATATTTGCAAATGACATATCAGAGAAAGGGCTAGTATCCAAACTTACTCCCAAAATAAATAATCTAATAATGGTCAGAAGATATGAACAGACATTTCTCCAAAGAAGACATACAAATGGCCAACAGACACATGAAAAAATGATCATCACTCATCATCAGGGAAATACAAATCAAACTACAATAAGATACTACCCCATACCTGTCAGAATGGCTAAAATTAACAACTCAGGAAGCAACAGCTGTTGGCAAGGATGCGGAGAAAAGGGAACCCTCTTACACTGTTTGTGGGAATGAAACTGGTGCAGTCACTCTGGAGAACGGTATTGAGGTTCCTCAAAAAGTTAAAAATAGAACTACCTTATGACCTAGCAAATGCACTACTAAGTATTTACCCAAAGGATACAAAAATACTGATTTGAAGGGACACATGTACTCTGATGTTTATAGCAGCATTATCAACAATAGCCAAATTATGAAAAGAGCCCAAATGTCTATTGCTGATGAATGGATAAAGATATATATATTGGACTATTACTCAGCCGTCAAAAAGAATGAAATCTTGCTGGATGTGGATAGAGCTAGAGTGTATTATGCTAACCAAAGAAGTCAGTCAAAGACAAGTACCAGAGCACCTGGGTTGCTCAGTTGGTTAAATGTCCAACTCTTGATTTCAACTGAGGTCATGATCTGAGGGTCCTTGAATCAAGCCCCACACTGGGCTCTGTGCTCAGTGGGGAGTCTGCTTGAGATTCTCTCCCTCCATCTCCCTATGCCTCTACCACCCACTCTCTCTCTCTCTCAAATAAATAAATAAATCTTAAAAAAAAAGACAAATACCATATGATTTCACTCATATGTGGAATTTGAGAAACAAAACAGATGAATGTAGGGAAAAGAAAAAAAAAATAGAGAGGGAAGCAAACCATAAGAGAGACTCTTAACTACAGAGAACAAACTGAGGGTTGATGGAGGGAAGTGGGTGAGGGATGGGTTAAATGGGTGATGGACATTAAGGGGAGCAGTTGTTGTGATGAGCACTGGGTGTTATATGTAAGTGATGAATTACTAAATTCTATTCCTGAAACTAATATTACACTATACGTTAACTAACTAGAATTTAAATAAAAACTTGAAATACAAAAAAATTATAATGTATCATATCATGATCTAGTGAGATTTATCTACTCCTCATTGGAAGGTTTTTAAAATATTAGCAATTTAGCATATAACAAAAAAAGTAGAATAATATTTGATCATCTAAATAGAAACATAAAAAGCATTTGATAAAATTAAACTTTCATTTATAATTAAAAATAATGTTCTTTGGCAAACTAGGGTTAGAAAGAAATGTTCTCAATATGAAATTACCCATGAAAAACTGCAGCCAACATGAAATTTAATAAAGAAATGTAAGAACAAAGCAAAAATTTCTTTTCTGCACACTTCCACTCAACATATACTAGTAAATCAAATAAAATAAGAAAAAGAGAATGGAGTAAACATTGGAATTAAATAAATAAAATTGTATTTATTCATAGATTATGTAATTATTCATATAAAAAAGCTGAATATATGAAAAATAAACTCTAGAATCAACCAATTTGGCAGTTACTAGATAAAGGTAAATGTACAAAAACAATTATATTTGTAGATGGCAGCAGCAAACAATTGGAAAATCAAAAAAATGAAAATTAATTTAAAATTTCCATTTACAATAACATCAGAAACCTAAAATATTTAGGGATAAATTTAACAGAAGACATGCAAGTTCTTTATTCTAAAAACTTAAGAAAAAGAGAGAAAAATTAAGGAAGACTTAAATAAATTGAGAAATAAGTCATGTTAATGACTTAGAAGAAGCCTTCTGATTCTGGTATCAATTTTCTCCAAATTGATCTTAAGACCAATACAATCCAATCTAAATCCAAAACATTTTTTTTTTAACAAATTGACAAGGTGATTTCAAAATGTATGTGGAAATGCGAAAGATTTATAATAGTTAAAGCGATATTGAAAAATGAGTAGAGAGAATGCACATTACCTTATTTAAAGACTTATTATGCTATAGTAATTATGGCATTTTTATAAATATAGACAAACATCCCTATGACTGATTCATCCCATTACTGAAAGCCTATTATCTCCCTCTCCCCATCACCCATTTTGCCCAACCTTTTCCTCTGGCAACTATCAGTTTTTTCTCTGTATTTATAGGTTTGATTCTGATTTTTATTTGTTTATTCATTTGTTTTGTTTTTTAGATTCTATTTATGAGTGAAATCATATGGTATTTATCTTTCTCAGTCTGACTTATTTCACTTAGTTTTATACCCTCTAAGTCCATCCATGTTTTCACAAATGGCAAGATTCCGCAAAGGGAATCTAGTCAATGATATTGTAATAGCGCTGCATGGTGACAGATGTTAGCTACACTAGTGGTGAGCACAGCATAAGGTATAGAAAAGTCGAATTACTATGTTGTACATCTGAAATTAATGTAACATTGTGTGTCAACTATACTAGAAAAGTTTTAAAGAAAGATATAGACAAACAGATGAAGAAAACCAATTAAACTGCTCAAATAATTCAAAACATCTATGAGTACTTAATGTTTGAAAAAGGCACCAAGACTATCCAATGAGGAAAAGAAGTCTTTTCAATGAAGCGTGCTGGAACAATTGGAGAGAAACATGAAAAAATACGAACCTTGATTTCTACTTCTCTCTATATTCAAAAAACTATTTTGGAGCAGGTGATAGGCCTAAATGTAAAAGCCAGAAACAAAGTTTTTAGAGTAAAATGTAGGGTAACACCTTCACAGCTTCAATGTAAACAAGGAATTCTTGAACAAGATACAATAGCATAAACCATGAAAGACAAAATGATGATTGACAATCATAATAATTAAGTTTTTTTATTCACCATAGGACACAGATGAGAAAATAAAAATTAGGGCGCCTGGGTGGCTCAGTTGGTTAAGCGACTGCCTTTGGCTCAGGTCATGATCCTGGAGTCCCTGGATCGAGTCCCTCATTGGGTTCCCTGCTCAGCGGGGAGTCTGCTTCTCCCTCTGACCCTCCCCCCTCTCATGTGCTCGCTCTTCTCATTCTCTCTCTCAAATAAATAAATAAAATCTTAAAAAAAAAAGAAAATAAAAATTAATCCACAGACTGGAAGAAAATATTCACTCTATGCATATCAAATAAGAACTTAACATACAGAATATATGATGAATATCTACTAATAAAAAATATATCTAATTTAATGATCAAAATAACAAATTTTCAAAAGTGCATAAAAACCTTGCATATATAGTTCATATGCACACAAAAAGATATAGAAATGACTGATAAGTTCTCATCATTATTACTCCTCATCTAAAATCTTCATCATTATTAATCATAGAAAAATACATATTACAACTTCCCTTAAGACCCCTTAAAATTGCTAAAATTAAATGGCCTGAAAACATCAAACTTTGGCAAGGATTTAGACAATGTGAAACATTCATACGTTGCTGATGTGAATACAAGACAGTTACCAGCACTTTGGAAAACAGGGAGTTTCTTATAAAATTAAACGTGCACCCATCATATGACTCAACAATTCTGCTCCAAGTTTGTTCCCAAGAGAAATAAAAGACCTGTATGTAAATATTATAGCAGCTTTATTAGTTATAAGTCAAAAACTAAAAACAAGTATATAAGTGTTGAATTTTTAAACCTGGAACTAATATTACTGTATACCAACTCACTGGAATGTAAACAAAAGAAAAATAAAGACAGTCTTACTTCACTCAAAAAAATAAAAAATAAAATAAAAACAAGTCATACGTCCATCATTCAGGAAATGGCTAAACAAGTTGTAATATAATCATACAATCCAATTCTACTCAACAGTTAAAAAGAATAAACTTTTAATTATAGGCAAACACATGAAAGAATATCAGAATTTTATGTGAGCGAAAGAAGCCAGACTCTAAAAGTATCCACTGTATAATCCCCTTTACAGTGTTCAAAATAGGTGAAACTAAACTACAAGGAATTTCATCTTAACCATGGTTGTCCATTGAGACAAAGTTAGGATTTACTGGAAAGGGTCGTAAGAGAACTTTCTGGTGTGATGGAAATGTTGTGTGTCTTGATTGGACTGGTGCTTACAGGGACATATTCACTTCTAAAAACTCATCAACTTACGTACTTAAAACACTTACGATCTATATAATTTGAAAAGTTTATCAACCATATAAAGTTGCTATCATAAAAGGACACATGGTTGGCTAATATACTAATTCAACAAGTTTTTATGTGCTAGACATTTAAATTGGCTTTGGGGACATACCCTTTCAATTTCCATCCCTCACATTTATAAGGCTTATGATTTAATAGACACACAAAAAGTGCCAAATCTAGCAGAAGCAAAAATATGACAATCATTTCAATTTGCAATGTATTTGCTATAGTAGTCAAGTTTTGGCACAAAGGAAGGGATAATCAACTTTCATGGCTTAGTCAGTGAAGGCTTTCCTAAAGCAAAGGATTCTTAAACTGGGACCTAAAATTTATGTAACAGGATTTTGTTAGTTTTATTTTTTGTAAGTGAAAAATAAAGTGGAATGTACACAAACATACATCCTTGCTCTGTCAGCTGAAAGAGCTTAGAAGCAAGGACATCCCAGTAGCAATAAGCACACTAAGTTCCCAGATCTTGGTTTCTAAAAATCATTCTCCAATAAAAGGAATCAGGGCTCCTGGGGAAATATCCGATTCTAGGATTGGAGCAGGAAATAGACAAGATGAACCAGGAACTTCTTGCGAGAAGTGCTAAAACAAACAAACAAAAAGCCAACAAAAACAAAATACCAATGATGGGAAAATGCCCAAAAGACAGAGGGACCAGCTGACAGCTCAGGTAATGAAAATGGCACTTCACTTTACTTCTCTGGATTTCTTCCCAAAACTATGTAACTCCAGCCTCATACTGAAAAAAACACCAGAACAATCCCAGTGAGGGACATTTTACAAAATACCTCAGTACTCCTCAAAACTGTCAAGGCCATCAAAGACAAGGAAAGTCTGAGAAACTCTAACTGCCAAAAGTAGTGTGGTATCTTGGATGAGATCCTAGAGTAAAAAGAGAACATTAAGTAAAAACTAAGAAAGTCTGAATAAAAGTTGGATTTCAGTTAATAATGTACCTAAATCGGATATTAATAATAGGAGAAATTAGGTTTGGAGTATATAGAAACTCTATTATTTACTCAATTTTTCTGTAAATCTAAATCTGTTCTAAAAATAATTTCTTAAAAAATGAATGCATAAAGGCATAAATATATGAAATTTTAAATAGTTCCATATGTCTGGAAGTTGTAGTATGTCAAAGAGAGTGACAGGAAATGAAGTTAGAAGAATAACCATGGTGTTATTTCATCCCTTGTTGATTCTATATGCCATGCTAAGGAATCTGGACTTGATTCTCTATAAGAATTTAATTGGACAATAATATCACAGAAACAGAAATAAGGAAGTCTGTAATATTTAACCTCAAGTTGACCTTCATAAGAAATCTGTGCCCTGATGCTACCTTTCTACTAAATAATAATTTTGTAAAATTTTTTAGCACAACTAAAAGGGTATGAAGGCTGGTGAATTAGGTCCCAGCTGTAAGATGAAAGAATAAGGATCTATTCAGTATTCAACACACAGTGATTATTGTTGTTTTATTTTGTTTTGTTATGTCTTGTTTTGTTGCCAATGACATTCCAGGCAAACTGCTAAGCTTTTAAGATACAACAAACTTAGAGTTCATGCTCTAGGTGTTATTACTTGTTAGTAAAAGATAAAAGAGTTGAACTCATAACCCTTGTCTAATAATTTTCATAAGTATCTGGCATTTAGTTAAATATCTATTATGTGTTAGGCCTTCGTACATATTTTTTGTTACTTATTTTAACAATCTCCTGAAGATTATTTCTATTTTTTAGACAATGAGACTCAGGCTCAAAGTGGTTGACTTGTTCAAAATCAAAATGTGAGTCAGAAGGGCTCTGAAAAGAGAATCAAGAAATCGGTAAAGAAAATTTCTCTGCAGGCACACCCTGATGTGTTCCCAATTCAACTGAGTAGATAAATGATGTCCTTGTATTTCAGCCCACTCAGTGCACATTCTGCACAAAGACTGAACCGAAGACTGGCTGTGAATTTTGTGTAGGCTTTAGCGCTATACTCTAAAGCTATAGAGAAAGTTTTAGTTTGGAAATTCCCACTTGGGAGAGCCCTTGATTTTAATATCTCTTTTAAAATAATGTCTCCTTGACCTGAGAGTGAGAACCTTCTCTGGACTCCAGTTGATCAAAATGATGGCTGGACCAACATTATAAGCAAGGCAGGTCATTGTAACTGGAAGATTTAATCATGTTGACTTTATTGATGCAGGCTTGGAGGCAGAGGCTCTGTATCACGCAAGTGAGAAAAACCAGCCTGGTGAGCTGAGTGTGGGAGAACTAGTTTTGGTTAAGGTAAAATAACTTTCACTGCAGTTGGCCACACCACCAAGACAACGTTTCTGAGAACTGACAGAACTTTGGGGTTGTTTACATACTTTACTGAGGGATATACAATTTTAAAGTCATCCCCTGTCTCCCATGTGAAATCCTCAGTAAAGTGTACATTACATGGAATTGATAGCGTGAAACTGGATTCTTAGAGAAGCTTGGAAGGTGTTTTGAGCTCTGATGTATTTACACAGAAATAGCTCATGGATGCAGGAGTAGTTGGGCAGCTAAAGTCCTAATTAAAATAAAAAATGATCTTATGCTGAATCGAAACATCGTGGAACAGTTAGTTCACAGAACTGGTACTTCTGATATAAAATATTCTGTAACATAAGTCAGCTGGCTTTCATGGTTTCCCAGAATAACATTCTCTCCATGCACACCAAAAACGGACCTTTACAGTAATATTTCCAGATTTCATATTTTGTTTTCAAATCTGGATCTTGTAGAGTACTTACATCTTAATTTCCTGTGATTTTTTTCTTGACACTTGAAAATGGAAGTATTTTAGACTTATTTTAATATATTTCTTCTGAATATGAAATCAACTTTGAGAATAAATTAAAAACATATACGAGTTGGACCACACTAAATTTTTATCATAAATAGTTTTCTTCTACATATGCTCTAGAATGTTACAGTGCTAGGTGAATTTATTAAATGCCTTTGTAGCATCTTTTGTTATGATTTATGGAATCTTTTCTTTAATTCTTTGATTCAATAAGCTATGCTAATAGATCTAATAAAGAGTTACCCTTGAACTACTGAAATGAGCACTATTTAAAATATTAATAGCTTGCTACACTGTATAGTAATATTTTATTTGAAAAATTGCCTTTTTATTTACAATGGGGCTGGTGTGTAATTTTATTTTTGTACATTTGCTAGATGTAAAATTTTCCTATTCAGATTTTGCTAACTTCATAAAGTAAATGGAGACTGTATAAGTCAGTGTAGGTGAGTTGATATACTGCAGAAACAAACAAAAGTTTGGTGGATCAAAGTAACAAATCTGTGAATCTGAAAATATTGGCCCAATATTTTACTACATTTTAGTATTATCTTTTAGTCTGTAGTGAAATACATGCTTCTCTGTTTTTTAAGCTCTAACTCCAGCAGAGAAATATCTTCAATATGTTAAAGAAGTTATACCTTGGGTTTACATAGAAGGTACCAGAAAAAAAAAATCAATTTAACTACCATTTGCTTATGAACTTATTGATTCAAAGAACATGTATTTGGAGCCTATATACTGGGTTTAATCTACTGCCCCTAAAGGCTTACAACATTAAAAACATTTAATTTAATATCTATTTCATAATGACCCATAAAATGCATCACTCCTTGTATTCAGTTGCAAGAAAAATAAGTGTCTCTCCAGATAAAAAACACACTATAATTAATTGAGTTCCATTTTTATTTTGCTTCTAGAAAATTTGGAACCAAATCAGTACTTAACAAGAATTAACCTACTCACATTACAAAGTGACATCCACAACTTTGCTTCTAATAATCAACTTTATTTTAACTGTATTTTTAATTTTCTTAAACTTTATATTCTAGCATAAAGGAGGTTAGCAAGATAAATCAGTCACAGAATTCAGCTAAAAGGTGTAGTGGTATCAAAGTGAATATACAAGAATGACATTGTACAGCTGATATGCAATGTCTTCCCTTTTCCTTACCTATCTGAGTTCAGGGTTTTTTAAAATAAAGGTATTTTATAGACTTGTCAATAGTGGTGTGATGGCAAATGCACAATGACCAGCTTTTGGGGGACCATAGAGCCCTGCTTTGTGGCATTTACTGGTTTCAAGCTATGAACATGAAGTCAGTGAACACAGTCTTGGAAAGACATGCTCAGTGGCATATACTAGTTTATAGTATTTCCACCACAAAAGAGGCAATAGATACAAATAGTATCAAGAGCATTGATAATACTGAGATGTAGTAAAATAATTAGGAAATGATGAATTTTTAGAATGTATTGTCTTTGCTTTAATAGAATTTGTTAGTTCATATAATTTAATATTTAATCATTGGTGTCTCTAACTGGCGCACAAAATTTCTGAAAATTTAACAGTCTGCACTGTGCTAGTCCTAGCACATAAAACCCATAAATATCAACATAAGTGTTTTAAAGACCTTCTGAATAACTATGTTTCCACTTTTGCAAGTGTTGACCCAAATTTCCAAAATTGTCTTTCAGTTCACTTGCAGAGTGACTACCTCAGTTGTTAATTAGAATGAAACTTAATGACGTATCACTCTCTAGGTATGAACCCCAAAGTTCTTCTCTGCTCTCTCAAGTAATTTAGATAAGGTACATTAGCTATGGATAATTATCAGTTTGTCATCTTGTATCCATTATGAACAAACTGCGGTAATGGAGTCTCTGCTTTGCACTCAGGCCAGGGAAACCACAGTGCTAACAGTAAAAGAAAATCCACCTCTAAAGGATGATAAATATAATTTTAGATTCCCAGAGCCTTCTTTCAGGGAACACTACAGTTGGAAAAAAGAAGAGGGCAAGATACTCTTCAGTACAAGGGCAACGCTTCACTGTCAGTGTCTGAACTTGGAGAAGGAGTGGGAAACGGGTTCACTATTGGCAATGTTCTGCCACTTTTCCTTCAGGTTGGCTCCATACAATTCAAATCCTCAGAAAAAAGGAAGGGGGAGTCTATTGGAGATGGGTGCCAGGCAGGGAAGTTGATGGAATCATGTTAAGAAAAGAAAGCTTCTCACTCAACATGATTAGAGACCTCCTTTGAAGCTCAACTAGATTAATAGCTTTTTAAGGACGTGGTGACAAGCATTATCAAGTGAAACTCTCAAAACCAGACTTACAGTGTTAGAAAATATGCTGTAGGGAACTGTTCAAATTTAGCAGGGGAAATACTAGATGACCTAATAAGCCATTTCCTCCTCCAGATTCAATGGTGCTATAATTTATGTATTTGGCTCAATTAGAGCAGAAGGTCACATAAGGTTTTTAAATCCTGTATTTTTTTCTAGGTTCACAAAATGTCTACTTCTAAACACTAAATATTCTCAGTGCTAAAATTTTCAGCACTACAAAATGTCTATTTGCTATAGGGTTTGAGGCATTCTTACAGCTTACCATTATTTTTTTGACACTTTAAAGAAGGGGAGTCCAGCTATAAGATTTACAGTTTCTAATGACAGTACTTTAAAACTGTTGCTAAGAAATTGTATAGGAAAAGTGTCCAGTTTTTGTTTGATTGTTTTATTTTTAAAACAAGTTGCTTTTTATAAGAATGGTTTATACAAATGTCAGGTCCACAAAAGCAAAATAAAATGTGGAAGTGTGGCAATAATAAGATCATTCCAAAATATTCTTTTCTCTTAATTATGTGGCTTAAACACATGGCTATAGAAAAACGTATACTATTATATTTCCACCTTAATTTATCTGGATAATAACCTCAATGGCATCCTTTATTTAGAATGGATAGCGTGAGAAGGAATTTCCAAATCTTGGGAGGAGAGAAGGAAGGAAGGAAGAAAGGAGGGAAGGAAGGAAGGAAGTGAGTGATTCCTAAGGAATCATTGTGTTTTTTTATCCCTTCGTATTGGACAGATGATGTCTACTGGTGTAAGTTTTAAGATGAATGACTAGAAAATCACAACTTTCGGGGCCTTAGTTTCTTCATCTATAAGATATGAAAAGTAGATTGAAAAGTGGGTTGAGTGATCTCTAGGGTCTTTTCCAGATCTAAATTATCATTCCTAATATGAATAAACCAAATATCATATCAAAAAACACAATCAATTGAATTACTATTTGCCTTCACAATACAGCAATAATAACACCAAATCCATCTGAGCCCTATAGCCACTCCATCTCTGCTCTGTTTTTTTTCTCTCCTTTCTACCAGGAACATGGAAAAGTTATGTACACTTCTTCTTTTTATTTATTTATTTATTTTTATTCTTATGTTAATCCCCATACATTACATCATTAGTTTTAGATGAAGTGTTCCATGATTCATTGTTTGTGCATAACACCCAGTGCTCCATGCAGAATGTGCCCTCCTCAATACCCACCACCAGGCTAACCCATCCTCCCACCCCCCTCCCCTCCAGAACCCTGTTTGTTTTTCAGAGTCCATCGTCTCTCATGGTTCGTCTACCCCTCCAATTTCCCCCGCTTCATTCTTCCCCTCCCGCTACCTTCTTTTTTTTTTTTTCTTAACATATATCGCATTATTTGTTTCAGAGGTACAGATCTGAGATTCAACAGTCTTGTACAATTCACAGCGCTTACCAGAGCACATACCCTCCCCAGTGTCTATCACCCAGTCACCCCATCCCTCCCACCCCCCCCCACTCCAGCAACCCTCAGTTTGTTTCCTGCAATTAAGAATTCCTCATATCAGTGAGATCATATGATACATGTCTTTCTCTGTTTGACTTATTTCACTCAACATAATACCCTCCAGTTCCATCCAAGTCATTGCAAATGGCAAGATCTCATTCCTTTTGATGGCTGCATAATATTCCATTGTATATATATATATACCACTTCTTTATCCATTCATCTGTCGATGGACATCTTGGCTCTTTCCACAGTTTGGCTATTGTGGACATTGCTGCTATAAACATCGGGGTGCACATACCCCTTCAGATCCCTACTTTTGTATCTTTGGGGTAAATACCCAGTAGTGCCATTGCTGGATCATATGGTAGCTCTATTTTCAACTTTTTGAGGAACCTCCATACTGTTTTCCAGAGTGGCTGCACCAGCTTGCATTCCCACCAACAGTATAGGAGGGTTCCCCTTTCTCCGCATCCCTGCCAACATCTGTCGTTTCCTGACTTGTTAATTTTAGCCATTCTGACTGGTGTGAGGTGGTATCTCATTGAGGTTTTGATTTGGATTTCCCTGGTGCCAAGCGATATTGAGCACTTTTTCATGTGTCTGTTGGCCATTTGGATGTCTTCTTTGGGAAAATGTCTGTTCATGTCTTCTGCCCATTTCTTGATTGGATTCTTTGTTCTTTGGGTGTTGAGATTGATAAGTTCTTTATAGATTTTGGATACTAGCCCTTTATCTGATATGTCATTTGCAAATATCTTCTCCCATTCTGTCGGTTGTCTTTTGGTTTTTTTGACTGTTTCCTTTGCTTTGCAAAAGGTTTTTATCTTGATGAAGTCACAATAGTTCATTTTTGCCCTTGCTTCCCTTGCCTTTGGTGATTTTTCTAGCAAGAGGTTGCTTCGGCTGAGGTCAAAGAGGTTGCTGCCTGTGTTCTCCTTTAGGATTTTGATGGACTCCTGTCTCACATTGAGGTCTTTCAACCATTTGGAGTCTATTTTTGTGTGTGGTGTAAGGAAATGGTCCAGTTTCATTCTTCTGCATGTGGCTATCCAATTTTCCCAACACCATTTGTTGAAGAGACTGTCTTTGTTTCATTGGACATTCTTTCCTGCTTTGTCAAAGATGAGTTGACCATAGAGTTGAGGGTCCGTTTCTGGGCTTTCTATTCTGTTCCATTGATCTATGCGTCTGTTTTTGTGCCAGTACCATGCTGTCTTGATGATGACAGCTTTGTAATAGAGCTTGAAGTCCGGAATTGTGATGCCGCCAGCTTTGCTTTTCTTTTTCAACCTTCCTCTGGCTATGCGGGGTCTTTTTGTTTCCATACAAATTTTAGGATTATTTGTTCCATTTCTTTGAAAAAAGTGGATGGTATTTTGATGGGGATTGCATTGAATGTGTAGATTGCTCTAGGTAGCATTGACATCTTCACAATATTTGTTCTTCCAATCCATGAGCATGGAACGTTTTTCCATTTCTTTGTGTCTTCCTCAATTTCTTTCATGAGTATTTTATAGTTTTCTGAGTACAGATCCTTTGTCTCTTTGGTTAGATTTATTCCTAGGTATCTTATGGTTTTGGGTGCAATTGTAAATGGGATCAACTCCTTAATTTCTCTTTCTTCTGTCTTGTTGTTGGTGTATAGGAATGCCACTGACTTCTGTGCATTGATTTTATATCCTGCCACTTTACTGAATTCCTGTATGAGTTCTAGCAGTTTTGGGGTGGAGTCTTTGGGGTTTTCCCCATAAAGTATCATATCATCTGCAAAGAGTGAGAGTTTGACTTCTTCTTTGCCAATTTGGATGCCTTTGATTTCTTTTTGTTGTCTGATTGCTGTGGCTAGGACTTCCAATAATATGTTGAATAGCAGTGGTGATAGTGGACATCCCTGCCACGTTCCTGACCTTAGGGGGAAAGCTCTCAGTTTTTCCCCATTGAGAATGATATTTGCTGTAGGTTTTTCATAGATGGCTTTTATGATATTGAGGTATGTACCCTCTACCCCTATACTCTGAAGAGTTTTGATCAAGAAAGGATGCTGTACTTTGTCAAAAGCTTTTTCTGCATCTATTGAGAGGATCATATGTTCTTGTTCTTTCTTTTGTTAATGTATTGTATCACATTGATTGATTTGCGGATGTTGAACCAACCTTGCAGCCCAGGGATAAATCCCACTTGGTCAAGGTGAATAATCCTTTCAATGTACTGTTGGATCCTATTGGCTAGTATTTTGGTGAGAATTTTTGCATCCATGTTCATCAGGGATATTGGTCTGTAATTCTCCTTTTTGATGGGGTCTTTGTCTGGTTTTGGGATCAAGGTAATGCTGGCCTCATAAAATGAGTTTGGAAGTTTTCCTTCCATTTCTATTTTTTGGAACAGTTTCAGAAGAATAGGTATTAATTCTTCTTGAAATGTTTGGTAGAATTCCCCTGGGAAGCCATCTGGCCCTGGGCTTTTGTTTTTTGGGAGATTTTTGATGACTGCTTCAATTCCCTTAGTGGTTATAGGTCTGTTCAGGTTTTCTATTTCATCCTGGTTCAGTTTTGGTAGTTGATACATCTCTAGGAATGCCTCCATTTCTTCCAGGTTATCTAATTTGCTGGCATAGAGTTGCTCATAATATGTTCTTATAATTGTTTGTATTTCTTTGGTGTTGGTTGTGATCTCTCCTCTTTCATTCATGATTTTGTTGATTTGGGTCATTTCTCTTTTCTTTTTGATAAGTCTGGCCAGGGGTTTATCAATCTTGTTAATTCTTTCAAAGAACCAGCTCCTAGTTTCGTTGATCTGTTCTACTGTTCTTTTAGTTTCTATTTCATTGATTTCTGCTCTGATCTTTATTATTTCTCTTCTCCTGCTGGGTTTAGGCTTTATTTGCTGTTCTTTCTCCAGCTCCTTTAGGTGGAGGGTTAGGTTGTGTACTTGAGACCTTTCTTGTTTCTTGAGGAAGGCTTGTATTGCTATATACTTTCCTCTCAGGACTGCCTTTGCTGCATCCCAAAGATTTTGAACAGTTGTGTTTTCATTTTCATTGGTTTCCATGTATTTTTTTAATTCTTCTTTAATTTCCTGGTTGACCCATTCATTCTTCAGTAGGATGCTCTTTAGCCTCCATGTATTTGAGTTCTTTCTGACTTTCCTCTTGTGATTGAGTTCTAGTTTCAAAGCATTGTGGTCTGAAAATAGGCAGGGAATGATCCCAATCTTTTGGTACCGGTTGAGACCTGATTTATGACCTAGGATGTGATCGATTCTGGAGAATGTTCCATGGGCACTAGAGGAGAATGTGTATTCCGTTGCTTTGGGGTGGAATGTTCTGAATATGTCTGTGAAGTCCATTTGGTCCAGTGTGTCATTTAAAGTCTTTATTTCCTTGTTGATCTTTTGCTTAGACAATCTGTCCATTTCAGTGAGGGGGGTGTTAAAGTCCCCCACTATTATTGTATTGTTGTCGATGTGTTTCTTTGCTTTTGTTATTAATTGCCTTATATAATTGGCTGCTCCCATGTTAGGGGCATAGATATTTACAATTGTTAGATCTTCTTGTTGGATAGATCCTTTAAGTAGGATATAATGTCCTTCCTCATCTCTTATTACAGCCTTTGGTTTAAAATCTAATTTGTCTGATATAAGGATTGCCACCCCAGCTTTCTTTTGGTGTCCATTAGCATGGTAAATGGTTTTCCACCCCCTCACTTTATAATCTGGGGGTGTGTTTGGTTCTAAAATGAGTCTCTTGCAGACAGCATATTGATGGGTCTTGTTTTTTAATCCAGTCTGATAGCCTGTGTCTTTTGATTGGGGCATTGAGCCCATTTACATTCAGGGTAACTATTGAAAGATAGGAATTTAGTGCCATTGTATTGCCTGTAAGGTGACTGTTACTATATATTGTCTGTGTTCCTTTCTGGTCTATGTTGCTTTTAGGGTCTCTTTGCTTAGAGTACCCCTTTCAAGATTTCCTGTAGGGCTGGTTTTGTGCTTGCAAATTCCTTTAGTTTTTGTTTGTCCTGGAAGCTTTTTATCTCTCCTTCAATTTTCAATGACAGCCTAGATGGATATAGTATTCTTGGCTGCATATTTTTCTCATTTAGTGCTCTGAATATATCCTGCCAGTCCTTTCTGGCCTGCCAGGTCTCTGTGGATAGGTCTGTTGCCAATCTAATGTTTCTACCCTTGTAGGTTACATATCTCTTCTCCCGAGCTGCTTTCAGGATTTTCTCTTTGTCTGTGAGACTCGTAAGTTTTACTATTAGATGTTGGGGTGTTGACCTATTTTTATTGATTTTGAGAGGGGTTCTCTGTGCTTCCTGGATTTTCATACCTGTTTCCTTCCCCAAATTAGGGAAGTTCTCTGCTATAATTTGCTCCATTATACCTTCTGCCCCTCTCTTTCTTTCTTCTTCTGGGATCCCAATTATTCTAATGTTGTTTCATCTTATAGTATTGCTTATCTCTTGAATTCTGCCCTCGTGATCCAGTAGTTGTTTCTCTCTCTTTTTCTCAGCTTCTTTATTTTCCATCATTTCATCTTCTATATTACTGATTCTCTCTTCTGTCTCATTTATTCTAGCAGTTAGCGCCCCCATTTTTGATTGCACCTCATTAATAGCCTTTTTGATTTCTACTTGGTTGGATTTTAGTTCTTTTATTTCTCCAGAAAGGGTTTCTCTAATAACTTCCATATTTTTTTCAAGCCCAGCTAGTATCTTTAAAGTGATGATTCTGAACTCTAGATCTGACATTGTACTAATGTCCGTATTGAGTAGGTCCCTGGCAGTCAGTACTACCTCTTGTTCTTTTTGTTGAGGTGATTTTTTCTGTCTTGTCATTTTGTGCAGAGGAGGATAGATTAATGAGAGAACAAAATGCTAGCAGAGTAACAACGTCCCCAGAAAATATACTCTAAACAAATCAGAAAAGACCTGAAGCAGTGGGAAAAGAAAGTGAAAGAGAGAAAAAAAGAAAAAGAAAAAGAAAAAGATAAAGATAAAAACAAAAACAAACAAAACAAAACAACAACAACAACAATAAAAAAACAGAGTGTGATCAAATATGATCAGGCTGGTATATAGATCAGTGCCACACACTAGATTTGGGGTGTATTTTGGTCTTTTAGGGGAAAGTGCCTCCCAAAATTTTAAAGAAAGAAAAACTTATATATGTACAAAAATAAGGGTTGATATGATGAAGGGATGGAATATGACTGTAATGATGGAAATTATAAAAAATTTTATAAAAGGAATTGATAAGAAGTTGTTTGAAAAAAGAAAGAAGAGAATTTAAAAAAAGAAAAAAGAAAAAAAAAGGGAGAGGATGTGATCAGGCAGGGGAATAGAAAACACCATATACTAGAGATTTAGGGTGTATTTTAATCTGTTAGAAGAAACTATCTCAAAATTTTAAAGAGAGAACAACTTATATATATAAGCCAAAAATACGGGTAACTACTATGAAGGGATAGAATATGACTCTAAAAATGAAAAATAAAAATGTTTTTTTTTTTTAAAAGGGATTGATAAGATGTTGGTTGAAAAAGGGAAAAAAAAATTCAAAAGAAAAAAAAAGAAAAAAAGACAGTTAACAAAAAAAATTAACTTTGAAAGACTAAAGAATCATGGTAAAAAAGCCATGAATTCTATGGGCAGTAGTCCCCTAGCGCTGGAGTTCTGCCGTTCTCATTGATCGGTAAACTTGGTCTTGGCTGGCTGTTCTCGCTGATCTTCTGGGGAGGGGCCTGTTGCCGTGGTTTCCAAATGTCTCTGCGGGAGGCGGAATTGCCCCGCCCTTGCCCCCTCCCGGCTAAGTAATCTGCTCAGGTTTACTCTCAGGAGCTTTTGCTCCCTGCAAGCTTTCCGTTCAGGTTTGGAGGCTGAGAGTGAAAATGGTGGCCTCCCAATCTCGGCCCCGGAGGAGCCAAGAACTTGGGGCCTGCTCCTCAGTGAGCCCCCATAGAAAAGTGGTCAGTCACTCCCGTCTCCCCAGTCTCCGCCGCACTCCGTGCTCACCCGGCCTGTGACCGCGCGTTTCTATCTCTGGCCCCCGACCCCGGGTGGAGTCTCCAAACCCAGCAGATCCCTGCGGTGCACTCCCGCGCGGCTCCTCCCGGGGGAGGAAGGGGAGTCTCCCCGGATCTGCCGCTTGTTGGGTCCCTGCTGGAGGAGCAGGGGCCCGACTGTGCCGCGGATCACGGTTTATGGCCACCCCGAGCTGAGAGCCCGCGCCTGGGCTCCGCCTCTGCAGCCGGCTTCCCTGCTCCGTTACCTGGGAGCTCTGCCGCACTCAGGCACCCCCGGTCTTTCTGTGACCCCGAGGGTCCTGAGACCCCACTGTCCCGGAGGGTTCCACCCCCCACTTAGCCACCAGAGTGACATCCCTCAGCGGAGCAGACTTTTAAAAGTTCTGATTTTGTGCTCCGTGGTTCTTTCAATTGCCAGAAGCGGCCGACGGAGGCCCCTCCCCCGCCGTCTATCCTCCCGAATATCGCCTCGGATTCACTTCTCCGCACGTCCTACCTTCCAGAAAGTGGTCGCTTTTCTGATGAGAGAGTTGTTGCTCTTCTTTTCTTCGATCTCCTGTTGGGTTTGTAGGTGTTCAGAATGGTTTGATCCCTATCCAGCTGAATTCCTGAAAGGAGACGAAATCCAGGTCTCCTACTCCTCCGCCATCTTGCTCCCTACATCTCTTCTTTTTTTTTTTAATAAACCTACAACTAAATTATTTTTCAATTTACTACAGTCTTTCTGTCTCTACCATTCACTAAAACTGCTTCTGCTAAGATCACCCATCACTTTCTAATTCCCAAATCCAGTGGACACTTTTAAGTTTGATTTCTTTGTGGTATTTAATAATGGTGGTCCTGTGTCCCCTTATTGAAACCTGTCCTTCCCCTGATTTCCTTTTCATCTTTGTGTTCCTAAAACCTACCCTGTATTAACAAACAATGGGCTCTATGTGACTGCTCTTTGAATAAATGAAGTGCTCAGAGTAACTTTCCTTCCCCCCAACTTAGTTTTGGTCACATCATCAAAGATATGCTTTTCCTAAGCATGACTTTAATATTCCACAATTATATCCATAAGCTAAAGAGTAAGATGTACCTAAGTGACCTTTCTGGTTTTGCTTTTTATAACTTGGGATTTGAATATTTTTTTCCTACCGGCTTGGGCTCCACCTTGGCTTCCTCTCTCTCCAGACTGTCCCAGACCTGGCATTGAGTGTGGCTGCTCAGCTTTCATCATCTGTCCTGGCGAGTGGAATGTTCCCTGTGATGCTCCTCCCTTGGCTGGCTGTAGCTCCCTACTTTCATTTTCACTAGGGGCACAGCCATTCACCAGCTTCTACTGGAAACACTTTTTCAGACATTCCTTCAGGGTAAGTGCCATTTCCATAACTGGCCACTGGATTCCGTCATTATTTTTTTTTATATTTCGCTATTCTCAAATTTGTCTTTTTCAGCTTCACAATCACAGTAAAAGCGGTTTTATTTTCATTGCTTTTTCTCCTCATATGAAGGAATCCTTTGTATTTTATTTACTTTTATGTAAGAAAACATGCACATTTTTTTCTCAATTACCTGCTCCTTCTCCTGTTTTCCTTCTCTTTATATTTCTCCGCCTTGTGATTCTTCATAGAGATGTGTCTTGGTCTGACAAAGTCTTAATCATGGACTTTGAATTTAAAAAATAAATTTAGTTTGCCATCACAATGACAGAACCTTCTCTCTTTTCCAGTTGAGATATTTAATTAAAAGAAAAGTTTAGTTCTAAGATTGCTGTGAAATTTCTTCAGTATTGAAGACTGATTCTTTTATAGAAATCTGATCTCAGTGTTGTCCTTTGATAACCTTCTTACCTTTTCCCACATTTTTATGCCCACCCAGAATAAAACTAGATGGGGAATAAAGTTGGAGTCACCCCGTGGCCCCATCTCATTTGAAGGGTCTGTAATTCCCTATCTCTGACTTGGAAACAAACCCGTATTTCTTTGAATAAATTGTCTACGGAAGAATCAATCAGTAAACCAAAGGAGTTAACTTTCGTAAACCAAAGAGAATTATAGAAAGGATTAGAAGATAGTAAGATATCCTTTGTTCTGGGTGTCTAGTGTTCTTGATGCAATCAACTGTGTGGCTCCAGCTGACTTTTTCTCTTGCTGTTTCTCCTGCAAGAAACAGGAGAGAACTGGAGGCTCTCTCATAAGGTATTCATAGGAACACAGAGTTTCTATTTTTTTTTAAAGATTTTTATTTATTTATTTATTATTGAGAGAGAGAGAGAATGATAGAGAGAGAGCATGAGAGGGAGGAGGGTCAGAGGGAGAAGCAGGTTCCCCGCCGAGCAGGGAGCCCAATGAGGGACTCGATCCCGGGACTCCAGGATCATGACCTGAGCCGAAGGCAGTCGCTTAACCAACTGAGCCACCCAGGCGCCCCCAGAGTTTCTATTAAATATTTAATTTCCCTGGTGATATTCTGAAAGAAGTTTTCAAGAACATGACATTTTAAAGTCAGCCATTTTGGTATATAAAAATGGATGCTCATTTGTGAGGATGTAACGTATCTTAAACTTCACAGAAGAAAGCAATTGTGTGTTTAAATCAGAGTGTTGTAGAATCACGCTTTTGAGTCTCACTGTCATCTATTTCTATAAAGAATACTGCTGCAGAAAGTCTGAATATTTTCTGAATGTAAAAATTCCTTCTTGTTCTGTTTCCATAATGTTGGTTGGAGTAGTGCTTTATTTATGGATATTGGATTATGTTCTGACTAACATCTGTTCCTTTCATTTACTCTGCCCTACTAAAGTAAATTTCAAACTTAAAACTCAGTCCATTTCAATAATATAGTTGTTTTGGTATGTTTTTCTTCAAAATGGTAATGTCTCAAACAATTTCTATGAAGAATTTAAATTGTCCTATGAAAATGAGGTCAAATAATTTGCTGAAAATTCCACTTTGCTGCTTTTTTTGTTCTAAAAAGGTGTTATTTTATGGAGTTTTTTCTTGGCATCAGTAGAAGACCGTGACTCATAATGAGTAGACGTCTGTGTGTCATAGGGCTGTGAAGAGGTCATGCTCTGTCAGAGTAGCTAGGTGGAAAGAAAGGGAGCTGTCCTCTTGTGGAGAAAGTAAAATAAAGCTCATATGCTTTTTAGTAGCCAACTCGCTCTATGTAAAACTTGGCTCTACTTATGGTCTTCCTGTGAGAAGAAACATCTTTATAAGATCTTCCTTGATTTTATGATGTAGTTGCCTTCTGATAAACCCATGGTAAGTTTAAAATATAGTTAGGTTGAAAATGCATTTAATATACCTAATCTACCAAACATCACAGCTTAGCCTACTCTACTTTAAATGTGCCCAGAGCACTTACATCAGCCAATAGTTGGGCAAAATAATGTAACACAAAGCTTATTTTATAATAAATAAATTGAATACTCAAAAAATGATAAGACTACTGTACTGAAAGTGAGAAACATAGGTACAGAATGGTTGGAAGTATGCCACTTGTTTACCCTTGTGATCGAGGGGCTGCCTGGGAGCCACTGCAGCCCAGTATTACAAGAGAGTGTTGGGAAAAGGTGAAAATTCAAAATTCCGGAATAGTACTGTTTCTACCGAATGTGAATCACTTTTGCATCATCAAAAAGTTGAAAAATCGTAAGTTGAACCATCATAAGCCAGGGGCCATCTGTATTCAAAATTTTTACATGGAAGTTTGGTTAACCCATCACATTTTTATATTTGTGTATGTGGGAATTGCTGCAGCCATAGCCAAATGGTAGATGGTGGTGGCAAAACTGGTAGGCAAAGCAAGACTGAAAATGAATAATGAGCCTCAATCTATGGAAGGTTTTGCATCCCAGAGCTCAGGCAAGTTGGGGTTTCCAGACACAGCAGTGAGCCCAGGACCTAAGTGAAGGTTGAAGTTTTTGCAAAAAAAAAAACCCAGAAGTGAAAGGTAAATGATGCATCAGAGATCAGCAGACCAAAACTTGAGGAGATGTTGCCCCCCCCTCTGGGGAATTGATGAGTAGATCAGTTAAACAGTATGATTCAGAATATGGGTAGGTTATGAAAATAAAGAGCTGGTAGTTTTGTATGGTTTGTAGCATAAAATGCTCAGAACTTGCCAGCACTTGGAGAATAATGGCTATCTCACCATCCCAAAAGCTGTTAAATTTTGCAGAGGTGAAGAGTGAGACTGAAATTAGTATTGTTTGTTTTGTTTTTTTTTTTTAAGATTTTATTTATTTATTTGACAGAGAGAGGGAGACGCTAGAGAGGGAACACAAGCAGGGCGAGTGGGAGAGGGAGAAGCAGGTTTCCCGCTGAGAAGGGAGCCAAATGCGGGGCTCAATCCCAGGACTCTGGGATCGTGACCTGAGCCGAAGGCAGACGCTTAATGACTGAGCCACCCAGGCGCCCCCTGAAATTAGTATTGTATGAGTTTGTATGAAGTCAGCACATTCCTCATGTTCATATATGAGAACTTTACAAAATAATAACTAATGTCAACATTAACATTATCTTGTAAAGCTATCAGACTACTATTTTACTACCACTTTCACAAAGGTATTATTTTCCACATTTACGAATATGGAATACAGGGCCAAGCATGGTAAAAGGACTTGTCCAAGATATTACAGCCAAGAGGTTTTTCAGCAACATTTTTGCTGAAATCAAGATTTTTTGGGTCCAGGCTTCTGTTTTTTCCACCATCCACACTGCCTCTGGGATAGGCACACTGGATGACTTTCAAAATGCTGAGGGTGCCTCAAATGTCTCTTCTTAATTTAATTAAAATAAAAGACATACGTAGTATATGTTTTCCTTCCTTGGAAATAGCTGAAGTAATTTTGTTTTTCCTCCCTCACCTGCCCTGAAGACAGTTTGCACTTGTTCCGACCACACAAGCAACGTTTCAAGAAAAACAAGCATTTTGAAAGAAGTCAAAGTAACTAAAAACAGGGATAAGAACGGAAACTCTTTTTTAAAAATAAGTGTATCACTTACCCTTTAGTCAGCTAGACTATTGATATCCATATCCACCGCATTTGATGGCTTTCCGGCTTAACAGAGTCGTTAAGCAGAGCTGAGATGGTAAAGCGAGGTTGAGATTCAAAAGCAAGTTGGCACACACAAGTATATGATAATGTGTAAGTTCTGCTTTAATTTTTTCATTTTCTTATTGCTCTGTAAATTGTTGGCCCCATAATCCAACTTATAAAATAATGAAAAGTGCCATTCATTTTGTCTTGTGGTTTTCTTAGAGAACTGTGCAGCTCTTTATAAATCACTGTTGATTGAAAGTGCGTGTTCTAAACAAATATCTACTATGGGAAGATATGGGCTGCAAAGGGAAAAGAAATAAAAAGCATATGATATAGAGTGCACATATTTTCAAACACTTTCACATACTTTTTATCCCCTCTTGTTCAAGGAGTAAAACACTTTCATTGAGTCATTTCTTGGTCATAGATATAGATATTTATTGGTCATAGAAGTGATTATGTGCCAGGAACTATTTATAGGCACCGAAGACCCAGTTAGGAATGATGTAGGTAAGGTCTTTGCGTTCACATAGTAGAGGAGAAAAAGGGTTTTGTGAACCAAGGCTCACTATACATATAGTAACCACAACTGAAGCTCTTTCAACCGACTTCCTGAATTAGTCACACTCCTGATCCTCTGTGTAACAATTCAGTAGTAGATGCCTGTGGTACCCGGAACATGATAGTAGCGCGTTCCTCAATGTACTCACTCACCTCTGCTTCTGAGAGCTGGGCTACTTACCAAGAATCGTTTTGTTTCTTCGCCAAGTACTTATTGTAGTCACATGTCTCTATAAATATGTTTGTGAACATACAGATATATGCTTAAATATTCTAATTAAATTCTATGGAAATGAATAAAATGAAAATGCAAAAAGAGAGTGCTGTTCATATTAAAAACTAACTGGAAGGCTTTGGAATGATTGCTTCCAACTTTTTAGTCAAGCTATGTGTGAGCAAAACACAACTGTAAAAGATTGGTGGAAAGAAAATATTTAGAATGATTGGTCAAATTGCCTCCCAAGTTTCTATTTTTTCCCATTATTTTACAAAACACAAAGCTACTAGTTGAAAGTGATGCATTATGGTTTTTTCTTATATTTCTTTTTGTTCTGGTAGAATACACATCACATAAAATTGACAATTTTATCCATTCTAAAATGTACAATTTGGTGGCATTAAGTGTGTTCACAATGTGTGCAATCCTCACGAATATCTAGTTTCAAAAGTTTTTCATCAGCCCCCAGTGGATATTTCATACCATTAAAAGGTCACTTGCCATTATCCTCTCCTCTCAGAACCTAGCAACCACTAATCTATTCTTTGTCACTGTGGATTTGCCTATTCTGGATATCTCATACAAATAGAATCATACAATATGAGGTCTATTATGTGTTGGCTTCCTTCACTTTGCATAATGTTTTCAAGGTTCTTCCATGTATAGCATAGACCAGTACTTCATTCTTTTCTATAGCTGAATAATATTTTACAGTACAGATATATCACATTTGTTTATGCATCCATTTGTTGATGGACATTTGGGTTATTTCCCCCTTTTGGCTATTGTGAATAGAGGTGCTATGAACATTTGTGTACAAATTATTTGTTTGAGTACCTGTTTCCAAGCCTTTTGAGTGTATTTCTAGAAGAGGAATTACTGGGTCTAACAGTAATTATATGTTTAACATATTGAAAAACCGTTGCTTGTGTTTTGGTGTTGTATCTAAGGAGCAGTTGTCAATCCAAGGTCATGAACACTTGCTCCTTGGGATCAGAATAATATTGGCCATATGGAATATGTTAAGAAATATTCCTTCCTTCTCTATTTTTTGGAAAAGTTTCAGAATGATTTGTGTTAATTCTTCTCTAAATGTTTGGTAGAATTCACCAGCAAAGCCCTCTGGTTCTGGACTTTTCTTTTTTGGGAGGGTTTGTTTGTTTGTTTGTTTTATGGCTTTGATCTCTTTTGATAGGTGTTTTCATATTTTTTTATTTCTCCTTGAGTCAGTTATGGCAGTCTATGTGTTTCTAGGAATTTGTCCATTTCATCTAGGTTATAAATTGTTGATGGTATTAGCTCATAATTCCTTTTATTTCTGTAAGGTTTGTAGTAATGTTCTTTCTTACATTTTTGATTAGTTATCAGTGCTTTCATTCTTTTTCTCTTAGTTGGTCTAAGCTAAATATTTGTCAATTTTGTCAGTCTTTCAGGGAATCATATTTTGGTTTCCTTCATGTTCTCTTATCATTTTCCTATTTTCTATTTTATATATCTCCTCACTAATCTTTCTTATTTCCTTTCAGCTGCTAGTTTTGGATTTAATTTGGTCCTCTTTTTCTAGCTCCTTAGAATGTAAATAAAGTTACTTTATTGATTGGAGATCTTTTGTGCTTTTTTCTATAGGCATTTACAGCTATAAATTTCCTTCTGAGCAGAGCTTTCCCTGCATCCCATTAAGTTTTGATATGTTGTATTGTGTTTTCATTCCTCTCAAGTTATTTTTTACCTTCTTTGTGATTTCTTCTTTGAAGCATTGGTTGTGTAGGAGTGTATTTTATTTCCACATATTTGTGAATTTTCCAGTTTTCCTTCTGTTATTGATTTCTAATTTAAGTCTATGTAGTAAGAAAAGGTGCTTTGTATAATTTAATCTTTTAAAATTTACTTGAATCACAGACCTGTACCTCTGAAACAAATAATACATTATATGTTAAAAAAAAAAAAAAAAGATAGTAGGAAGGGAAAAATGAAGGGGGGGAAATCAGAGGGGGAGAGGAACCATGAGAGACTATGGACTCTGAGAAACAAACTGAGGGTTCTAGAGGGGAGGGGGGTGGGAGGATGGGATAGCCTCGTGATGGGTATTAAAGAGGGCACGTACTGAATGGAGAACTGGGTGTTATATACAAACAATGAATCATGGAACACTACATCAAAAACTAATGATGTATGGTGATTAGCATAACATAATAAAATTAAAAAAAATGTAAAATAAAAAAAATTTACTGAATTTTATTTATTGGCCTAACATATTGACTATCCTTGAGAATGTTCCATGTGCACATGAGGAGAATGTGTATTCTGCTTTTATTGGGTGGACGATTTTGTATATGTGTTGTTCAAATCCTCATATCTTTTCTTTCCTTTTTTTTTTTTTAAGGATTTTATTTATTTATTTGAGAGAAAGAAAGAGAGCATGAGCCGGTGGCAGGGAGAGGGAGAGGGAGAAGCAGACTCCCCGCTGAGCAAGGAGCCCGATGCAGGACTTGATCTCAGGACCCCAGGATCATGACCTGAACCAAAGGCAGACGCTTAACAGACTGAGCCACCTAGGTGCCCCTATTCACTTTTTATCATATTTTCTTTCTGCTCCTCAAGATGGATAATTTCATTTGACCTACCATCAACTTTGCTAATTCTTTCATCTGTCTGCTCAAATCTGTTGAACCCCTTTAGTGTGTTTTTCATTTCAGCTATTGTAGTCTTCTGCTCCATAATTTCTATTGCATTCCTTTTCATAATTTCTCTTTATTGATTATTCTTTATTACTGAGCCATTGTTTTCCCATCCCTTTAGTTATATGTGCATTGTTTCCCTTAGATACTTGAGCATATTTAAGAGAGTTGATGTAAAGTCTTTGTCTACTACATCCAATATCTGTGCTTACTCAAGACAGTTTTTGTTCAATTTTTTTTCCCTGTGCACGGTCCATATTTGCGTCTTTGCATGCTTCACAATTTTTTGTCAAAAAGTGAGCAATTTATGACGTGCAAACAAAAAAGAAATTAAAAAGAAATTAAAAAATCACCTTCCAAGTCTTTTCATATTGGCTCTGTGTTGTAGCATTCCTTGAATACTTCTCCAGGGCATTTACAACTTTGTCTTAGTCTATACTTCCTGTTGCACTGATCCTAAAGGTCAGCTACAGTTGAAAGCTTATGATCTTTTCTGAGGATGTGTCCTATTCTGCGCAAGTATATAGGTTTGTCGGTTCCTTTGTATATGTGGAATTTTTCAAATCTCCTTTTCTCCCCAAAAACCTCACTATTCAGATTTTCCTCTCAGGCTTTTGGGATATCTATTGTTTATCCCTACTGTTCTTTTTTGTACTAGGCAGCAGTGGCTTGTTCATTTGGTTTTATTGTTTTTGAGGGCTGTGTTACTGTTCAGCCTTGTAGAGTTCTGAGTTAGGCAAAACAAAGGGAAACTCCCAGTCAGGTAAAACCAGATAAGCACAATTCCTTGGGAACAAAGCCCACTCTGTTGCCTCTGGAACCAGGTGCCTACGGTAGGGACAGGCTGTCATCTTCAAGATCACTGGTGCACCAGGGTAGAGGGTGGATCGAGGTTAGTTAAAATATCTGATCTTGTTTCAGTGACCTTTCTCCTGGTTAAGTATCCTCTCAGTTGCTGCAAACCATTGACTATCTTCCTGCATTCCAGTGAGGTTAGTTTTGACAGTTTTTGACAAGTGTTTAGGTGTTTCTGGGGAGCAATGGTCCCCAGATGTCCCTACTCCAACATTTTCACTGACTTCACCCAATGGGTATTTTCTACACAACAAGGACAGTCTAGGTGCCAAAGTAGACCCTTAGCCAAAGGAAAAGTCCTGACCTGAAATTAAAGACTGAAAAATAAATACAGATTTAAATTTACATTAAATAAAATGTGCACAGTTGATATATAATTTTTAATCCCTCCCTGGATCTAGCTTTTTCTATTTCCCAAATGTGAGTCTTTATTGCATGAGGTTAAGAGAATTTTTTTTTTTACTGTATTATCCGTTAATCCTCACAAGACTTATATGAAATTGGCAGAGGAGATAGAATTATGGCCACTTTAAAAATAAAGAATTACAGGCTCTAAAGCCTTAAGTAATATGCCTAAAAATATATTTCAGGAAGCAGCAGAATGTAGAAGCAATAAGAATAAACAATTATGAGACCCTATTATACCTCAGGCTTTTTGCATACATTAACTCATTTAATTCTCACAATAGCTTGAAAGTTAAGTTGTATCAGGTACAATGATGGTGATGAAGAGTGGGGATGGAGGGTTGCAGAAAAGGGATTTGAATCCAGGCTTCCTTACTCTGAAGTTCAAGTTCTATCTGTGTGTCAGGCTACTGCTCAAGGAGGAGTGTAGGAATGGGGGTGGGGGTGAACAAAAAATGGGAGTCTCAGATCAAGATATGGCATTTGTGAGCTATGTGAATTTTAACATGTCACTTTGTCCCTGGGTCATCTCCAGTTAATCTATATGAGTTCATAAGAACCTTTAAATGGGCTAACACTGATTCACATGGTCTTCTTCCTAATAAAAATGCAGCATCCACTAAAACTACTGTTTGCCCTTTTTTACTAAGACTACACTTATATCTACCTATGACCAAGAAATTCTACTCCAAGTGATGTAAGTGGTGTTCTACAAAAGACATGTCCAGGAATATGTATAGCAGTTCTTTTTAACTTTCATAATATTTATATGAATGAATCTCATAAACATAGTGACAAAACCAGACACAAATATAGGTCAATATGGGATACTGCATGGTTTCATTTATGTGAAGTTCAAGAACAGGCAAAATTAATCCATGATGAAAAAAATCAGAATAATAGTTCTCGTCATCTTTGTGGTGTTGCAGGTGGGTATCCACTAGGAATGGGCCCTAAGGAAGCTTGTATGGTGCTGGAAATGTTCTATATATTGATCTAACTGGTGATTTTCAGGTGTATCCATATTTAAAAACTCACTAAGCTGTATGCTTAAGCTTTGAGCATCATACTCTATGTATGCTATATCTCAATTTAAAATTTTTTGAAAAAAATAAAAAATTTCTTCCTTAGATTATGATAGGAAGAATCTAATGTCTTTTACTATCTCTTTGGATAATCTGGGGTAGTATATCTAAAATAAAGTATTTTTAGATATTATTCTTGCTTGGGTATTTATTACTAATGGAAATAGTGGACTATCAAAAGAATAACATTTGTGACTTCTTGAACTGCCAATTGGTTCCTTTTTACCTCTTCTGCCACAATAGAATAATTCAATTCACAACCACAATAATTTATGCTAATTTACATAAAATAATGCTGTTGCATACCATATATGCAAGAAACAAGCTTGATTAAAATAACCTACAATTAGACCAATAACTAAATGCTTTTAATATTTTCAAGTTGAGAAGACCAATCAATACTTTGTAGAAACCACTAATTAATGGAATTTTCTTATCTGAAGCTTTTAGTTGATTTTCCTTTATTAAGGAACACATATCATTTCTATGGCAACTAAGTATTTTTCCTGTCTGTAAGTGGATTCCATTCCTATTATTAAAAAGACATGACATGAAAAGAAACTCACAATTATTTGTTCAGTCTATAGTCCTGTGTAATGTATTCTGCATTAAGTCATCTTTAACCAATATTGGAAGCTTCTGTGTCAGTATATCAGGCAGTATTTGGCATGGATGTTGTAGCAAGAACCCAATATATCCATGTCAGAAAATAAGAGAATGTAAAGCTCACTAATGTTCTGGATGATTTCACCAAGTATTGGCTACAGAGACAGTGGAAAATAAAGTATCTTCTTTCTGCCTCACTTCTATTTCCCTATGGCAGCATGTTTCCATAAATGAGTAACAGATATGCTAAAATGAAGTTCTGTCATCTAATTAAGACTGGGGAACTGTGTTGAACAAAATATAAAAGACTTACCAAGGTTTTTAATCAGTTAATGTTCACTGTAAATCTGAAGGAGATTCACAGCATTTTCTAAATTTATTTGACCATGAAAACATTTTATGGAATAAAATTTTCAGAAAAAAATATATTAAAAGTCTCATTAATCATTTATATTGAAATTGTTCTTTACTATTTGCCTTTGTCTGTTCTACCTTCACAAAGTTTGTGTCTATCACACATCAGCCTTGTATGCTAATTAATAAAGATAATTGTAAACCAAATTTAAAGTATAAAGAGAATTGTGGTTTGTAAGCAGTTTATAGTGGGGGAATTTTTTCCCCCCAAAAAATAATAAGTGAAGTCCTGAAATAGAAGGATAGAGTGAGGCTGCCTTTTTTGATGTGAGAATTGAACCCTCTATTCAACCTGCCACTCCTCCCGTACCCCACCATTCACCATTCTGAGACTCTTATGAGGAAACCTACATTTCCAAACACAAAGTCAAGAAAACAATGCCTTAATCCAACCTGTTCAGTTTCGATTTAATGAGCTGATGTGTTGAGAGTGACCTGCCATCTGAAGGCTGCAGAGGAGGTTGATGGTAGTATAGGGAGGAGAATCCGAGAGCCCTACTTTTAACTTCATTGCACATTTCATCATCTCTTCTTGGTACATCATTTTATATAAAGCACAATGATATGTAAAACTAAATGCAAAGCATATTCTTTTTTGGAAAAGAGTGAATTATTTATTTCAATATGTAATTTTACATTCTTAAAGCATTTCAATAGAAGTAGTTTTTCTTAAGATGACTTTATGGTGAGTAGTTCACAACTGCTTCAATTCTTGTGATTGCTAGAAGTTATTTTCTATTTCTTAAAGTCTATGTGTTTCAGGGAGGGGCTATATTTAGACAAAAAGTGAAGATAGCTTTTCTATTCAATTTGATGGTTTCAGTATTAATAATTAGAATATTCTTTAACCATATTAAAATGACTTAAATAATGGCTGAAAGTTCTTATAGCTATTTTCTCTACCCAAAAGGGACTGCAAATAATTTTTTGTTTAATCACTGTGGATTTAATAAGACATGTTGGATCTTTTTTCTCCTCATCCTGAAGTGGGGTCCTTTTCTATATCCCTTTTGAAGTCCTGGCCTGTGCAATGCTAAAATAATAGAACTGAATCTGTACTATAATGGAGAAAAGCAAGGAAGACTCAATTAGCATAATGATACATTGCAATTACTCCATGAGAGCTAGTCACTATTAATAAGGAAGACATGTGCTAGTTTCATAAATATTTCACTCTGATGGAGGAGGATCTGAAATATCACCAGTTGCATCCCCTCCACATTCTCCTCATGGACCTCCAGTTCCAAATGGAAATAATTGACTCTGAGAATCAAGACCCCAGGGAAAGGAGAAGGGTTAAAAAGTCTGAAGCCACTGTGGGATGAGGACAAGAGAGAGACAAAAGAGAATATACGAATCATTGGAAACTATATGGGGAAAATAAATAATTGCTCCAAAACATTACTCAGAACTGTCTTAATAAACTAGTAATAGTTTGAACAATGGTCGATTACCTATTCTATACTATCATAATCAGTTATGCTCCTTTCTCTCAGCCTTCACAATAACCACACCCAAGTGAAAGTGACATTTTTACTCCTAAGTGTGTTAATGTTGAATGAAATGTTAGAGAACAAATATCTCTCAGTTAAAATATTAGGCAGTTAATGCATCCAAAATAGTGTAAACCATCTATTTATAAAAATACTAAAATTCTAACAGTATCTTGCTGTATGTGTGAGATGGTGTAGGCTTGTAGACCCCTTGCAGGCCAGGGTCATTTGAGGACTGCACTGAGGTTAAGGTCGGCCAGGCAGGCCTAGGCCAGGAGGAGAAAATGTTCTCTTCCCCTTACCTCATGTTGCAAGGCCTAAATGCCTGGATCAGCAGGAAGTGGCTCTTGCCTAGCTTAAAGTGTATCTCTCTAAACAGAAGTGTTCTTTCTAAAGACAAAGAACATGTTGTCTCCAAAGGAAGGATGGCTAAGAGAATTCTTTATTCTGCTAGCATAAGCAGGATGTATTTTGTTCTTATTGCATTTCGTGTATATTTCACTTCACAGATGTTGGCTTGATACTTTAAGTATACATTGTTATGTTTATCTGATCACTGCGAGTATATAGCTATGTGAGAAATAAATGGCAGTATGCAGTTGCAAGTGCTGCCTTTGCTCTGCATCCCCTGTGTCCTGGTGATTTCGTAGACCCTTACCCAGGGACCCCAACGCACTAGACGTTGACATATGTGGCTGAAAGTTTTCAGTTTGGCAGAAGTGGATATTGCTGCCTCTAAGAACTATCTCATTATTTTGATACTATATTTGCTTTGTCCCTCTGACAATTTGACTTTTTATAACCTTGTTCTTTTGTGGCATTTCTCTTGTTAGTTGAATTGTACACTTTATTCCTCCCCAGAAACAAACTCTCTATCACTTTGAATGTCATTTAGCCACCATCTCTCAGTATGTTAAATAACTAATGGTCTTGTGTTTTCCAAGCACTCAACTTCATTGAAATAACTACATAATACTGGTTTCTTACCAATAGCGTTATACAAGTTTATGGTGTCTACGGCGAATTATCTTTAAAGGAATAAACACAGTGACATGATTTATGTACTGTTTGGAACAATGAAACACATTTCCACTTTGTTAACAAAATCTCAGTGCATATGGACTGGACTAATTTGTTCTGCTAAGGAAAGATGAAGGAATTAAAATCTCTGTGTGGGTAACATAAGTGACTATCAGTTCAAGTTAGAAAAAATAGTCAATATTCTTAAGAAAAAAATATAAAGTCTGGAACTAGAGAGATAAAATCCTACAAGTTAAAATGCAATGCTTAAAATTTAAATCCATAACTTTAATAAATTATCAAAATTTGTACAGCTGATTTAATTTTGTGTCATATTAAATGTCTCAGTATAACAAAATAGCAGTGATTAACCTAACACTGTTCTGAACATACAAAATAATTTATCGAATTGAATTATTTTTCTTTATTTGTATGGAAAAACAATTCATAAGGAAAATAAGATCCATTAAAAGGCCATGGACAAAAAGTTCTTCCAGAGATTGAATTCCATTATAAAATGTATCATTGATGTGTTTTAGAATTTACTAATGCAAGATAGTGTTTCATGAAAGTTACCTTATAAGTTTTCTTTGGATTGAGATATTTCTATAGCATTAAAACATGATCAGATGAAATATGATGTTATCATTTATTATAGCATACTAAGTACTGAACTTTAGGTTATTTGAAAAAAAAAAAATTCCTACACATAACCTTCTCAGTTCTATAAAAGATTTTCTTCCACACAATGAGACACATTCTTAGAAATGCAAAAGAGCCTTCATATTTGAGCCCTTAGTCTAGAATCAAGATTCTAGATCTAGACTCTTGATGGACCTTTTCTTGCATTCAATGGCATTAACTATTATCTTCATTCTGAGCTAAACTTTAGAAAAGAAGATTTTTAATTCATTCATTTACTCAGAAATATTCATTGAGTATATATTTTACTGAAAAAAATCCAAGGTAAATAAAGTAGCATTCTTGACTTGATAGTAAAAGAGCTGAGTTATGAACATAATGGTTCTGATAGAGGGTAGCAGATGATCATTGCTATAGGAGGGATGCAAAAGCAGAACTCTCTGGGTGGTGGCGACTGCTTCTAGCTGAGAGTTTCAAAGAACACTGCAGTGAAGGAGGTGAGTTTGAGGAGAATATTAATGGAGATAGACATGGGGCATCTTAAGTGGATGAAATGTTGAGAGGAGTCATATGGGCAAAAGATCTGGGAATGTTTCAGGAAAAAACAAATATTTAAATTTAAATAGTTCTCTGAGACTCTTGATAGCAGGTGATAGATTAGAGCTAGATTGTGGAAGTACCTGAGAGGTAGCCTAGAAAAAATGAACATCTATTTACTTATTTTTTAAGTAGTAGGGAATTACTAAAGGTTAGAGAAGAGGTGGGATAATCAGAGCTGTGCTTTAGGAAAATGACTCTGCTGATGTCACACATAAATAAAATCCTATCAGCCCTCCGATTTGAACGCTCCAGTCACTTCCCTTCTCCTACCACTCTCCTTGAGCCATACTGGAATCCATACCAATCCATCAACATAGCTGTCACACTTCCAGCTTCACAGCTTTTGCTCTGGTCACTCCCTCAGCCTCGAGTGCTCTTCCCTCATATAGCCACATGGCTCACTCCATCTATTCATAACTTTCTGCTCCATCATTTTCCCAATGAGCTAATTTGACCACTTCATTAACATTATAACACTCTTCCTCACAGGGATCCCTATCTTGGAATCACTACTGTAGAAGGCCCCACATATCATAAACACACTCAAAATAAATCTTTTATTGAGATGCCCATGGGTTCTCTGTCACTCAGGATCCAGCACTAGTGCTCATACACTATGACCCACAACCCTAAATGTCTACTCAGACTAGTATCTATGTCTGAATGAGCTTAAAGTTTGTGTGGCTGAGTCACTGAAAACATCAGATACAGATGTTTCAGAATAGAAGATGAGCAGAGCACTCAAATAAGAGAAAAGACAAATTCATTAACTGGTCAAATCTTTTCTTTTAAATACCATGAATGCTGTTTCTTACATAACGAAATATATTTTTCTAGTAGTGGCAAGCATCCATTTTCTTTTTTTTTAATTTAAATCCAACATACAGTACATCATTAGTTTCTGATGTAGAGCTCAATAATTCATCAGTTGCGTATAACATCCAGTGGTCATCACATCAAGTGCCCTCCTTAATGTCCATTACTCAATTGCCCCATCCCCCAACTCCCCTCCCCTCCAGCAACCCTCAGTTTGTTTCCTATAGTTAAGAGTCTCTCATGGTTTGTCTCCCTCTCTGATTATTTTCCATTCAGTCTTCCCTCCCTTCCCCTGTGGAATATTAGAAACAGTGCAGAAGCATCCATTTTCTTGCTTTGTTTTCTAATTTGTTGTTCCGGAGATACTCACAAATTGGCATTATTTTACAAATGGCAGTTGAGAAAGTCTGCAATATTAAATAATTCATATTACTCTAAAGTTTTGTATTTGTACATGTCTATATATATGTTTATTATGTATATATATAATCCTGACAGCATAGGTGAAGTGTAATACTGATTGTGTATGGATGGAGAGATTGCTTTAAGAATTTATGGAAGTAAAAAAAAAAGAATTTATGGAAGTCAAAATATAGAAAGTTATATGATGAAATCAAAATATCTCATAATATTTCTTCTTACCAACAATTTATAATATAGGCCCCCATTATTGTGTTTGAAAATGATACCTAAAATTTTTTGTTCATTTCAAATTTAAGTATGGCTTTAAGTTGGCTTTTGACAAGTCTAGTTGCTCCTGTCTGAACAAAGCAATTTCTCCAAACCTAAGGTCATTAAACAAAATTATCTAAAAATTTCAATGGCTTCATAATGGTTGCCTAATTAGGCATTACTATCAGTAGAGCACAAATTATATAAAAATCTTGATTTTAACTAACACAATTAGCGATTTTATTAAAATGAAGGCAATAAAGGGCGCCTGGGTGGCTCAGTCGGTTGAGCGACTGCCTTCGGCTCAGGTCATGATCCTGGAGTCCCGGGATCGAGTTCCGCATCGGGCTCCCTGCTCGGCGGGGAATCTGCTTCTCCCTCTGACACTTTCATGCTCTATCTCATTCTCTGTCTCAAATAAATAAATAAAATCTTTAAAAAAAAAAATGAAGGCAATAAAAATAAATTTTATGGAACAAATGTATAATAAATTATGATTATGTTTGTCTTTTTGAAGTTACTCATCTGATATCAGTGCCTCTTCAACAAAACATCCAGACATGTGCAATAAAAATTAAATTCAGTAGTTCTAAGTATGTTTATTAGTTTTAATAAAGTAAAAATCATTGCTTAATGCATTAAAAATTTTTTTATTATGAAGATATTCTGTCAAGAAGAGAAGATAGAACATAATCCACAAAATAGTTTGTTGGCTGTTTCTGAATTTTAAGTATTTAGATATAACGTATGTGAGCTTCCATTTGTACCCTTGCACTGGTCTTGCAGAAGAGAGACATTGGTCCATGTACTTCCTAAAGAACTTCATTTCTTTCCTAAGAATCTTGAGGGATATGGGTGTATATGAGGCCTTGAGAAAGAGTCATATAGAAGCAAAACAACAGAGGCAGTCTATTATCTGTCTCTGTGTTTCCTTTGAAAGAAAGACAAGTCACAAGACTCCCCTAAGACCTGAGCTTTAAAATAAGCAAGTGTCATCACCAGAGATAAGCAAATAAAAAAATAAACATTTACTGTAGAGAAGGGAAGTATTATTTACTGACTGCACCAAGCCCAATTCTACTCTGAATTATTATGTGATAGGAACAATCCTAGGTGCAATATACATGTGATCCAATTAACATCAAGGAAACACTGTGAAGTAGGAGTGATTATTCCCATTTTAAAAAAGGGAAAACACAGTCTTAAAAGATGGAAAGTAATATTCCAGGAGCACTGCCTGGTTGTCTCACATGAGTCTCGTTAATTCTTAGTTCTTTTTCTTCCTTTTCCTTCTTCCGTAGGTCCTGGAGCTACATCCGCTTCTCTTCTCCTCTCTGTAGATGTCTCAATCCCAAAAGATCCTTCTCCTCCAAGTTTGGCTGTATTGGAATGGCAAGATGCAATGTTTCTGACTCCCTTCATTCTTTTTGTTCCCCCAAGAGGCCACTTTTTTTTTCAGATTTTAAGGGCTTACATGTGAATCATGATGGAGAGGTAAAAAAGTGATAACAAAATGTATAAATGGGGGCAGTCTACAAAATTTATGAAGATTTTTGCTGTCTTATTGCCAAAGTGCCTTATTGCCATAGTTTTTAATTTTCTATAAGGCACAAAATGTTAAGCTTCTATTCTGTCTATTCTGTCAAGTAACATTTCCCGAGAGTCTGTTTTAATTTTTGAGGTTTCTCTGAAAGTATGATTTGGGCATTAACTTGAAAATCCAATGTTTCAAATTTATTTTAAAAACTTGAAGGATACTTTGAACTGTTAATTATTTTTATTCTTCTTTTTAGAGATAAGGTCATAAGGTATTTGTGTGGGTAGTCTTTTTCAGTAATAAAATAAAACTATAATATAGTAAAAATAAGAAATCACAGACCCAGAGAGGCCTGGGTTCAAATTCTGCCTCTGTTTTTATTATGTCACACTGTGTAACTTTTACTCTAAAGATTCTATTTCTTTAGCTATAAAATAAAAATCGTAATATAACTTCTAAGAATTTGGTAAAAATAACATGTCAAAGTGCTTAGTACAATGTGTCTAGCAAACAGCATCCAGTAAATATTAGTCAAATCTGAATCTGACTCTAGTCTGGAGATGAATCCAAATAAAATATTTATAAATAACCTACAATGAGCGAGGCACTAGGGTTCTAAAGATGAAAAGATGCTGTTTAATAACTTGAAGTTCATCACAGTTTACAATGGAAGGCCTGTAAGCCAAGAATTACAAAACGATTTAACCTGTGTTTAGGTGATATTAAGAATGACTTCACAGCAAGTATATAGCAGTCAGAGCACCAGCTCCATTTCCCCCTTCCTCTTGAAGTCTTTGATAGAAATATGCATCACTATACCACATATTAAAGAAATATGTTTTACTAAATGTAAGACACCAGGGAGTTTGATTGAACTTCATGGAGCATTACTTTTGTCTGGAAAGACAAGTCTAGACTGCTTCTTTTCACTGTGCAAAGACCATCCCTAATCTCATACTTAAATCTTGGATTTTTCTCCCATGTGTTTAAGAAAACACAACTTTGTATACACTAACTAATGTGAAGCAAGAGAGGGTTTTCCACATGCAGTGCAAACATGGAAGGCACCTTTGACTTCTTCCTCTACTTCACTGTACCACAACAAATCAGTTACTCTTTCCTATTAAGTTTACCTGAGTAATGCTAAGCCATATTTTCAGAGAGCAGATAATTGCTTTTGGCCCTATAGCAGAGGAATGATACCTTATCAGATTCAGAAGAGACAGAGGCAGTAGCTGACCTTCCCAGGGATCTAAGCGTTTGCCCACACTGTGTTGACTCCTCTCTCAGCCAGCTTAAGCTAAGTTATGCTTGATAATAAGCAACCTCAACGTTCCACTGCCTTACAAAAAAACAAATTTCAGCTCCAGCTCTGGTCCATATCTTTTTCACTCTGGGATCCAGGGTGTACATTCTATCTGTACATTCTGGTCTTGAAGCAGAAGGAAAATAGAGCTGACTCTTCAGACTTCTGCTCTGAAATAGCACAAACTATGTCTAGTAAGTTTCACTGGCCAAAGCTGGTCGTAAGACCAAGACCGCCATCCAAGGGTAGGAAGTACGATCCTCCCACAAGGACAAGCCTAATAGAGAGAGGCCCAAATGGAGTGGTGGTAAATATTTTCCAATATTCATATACTGGAAATACCAAGATCAAGTCCTGCTTGGATATTTCTGGATATTCTAAAGTGGGTCTGGTTTACCAGGAATCTGTTTCCCTGAGGAACTGAAAGAAATCATTGTAAGAGAAGAGAGATCTCCACAGAGAAACTTGGTTCAGTAACAGATTACCTGGAACAAAGCAGCATAATTGTTCAAACACAGACACTCGTAATTCAGACGGCTAGTTGTAAATCATATCTCTATTACTTCTGTATTAGGTGACCATTGGCAAGTTCCTCAAATTATACACTTCTCATCTGTAAAATGGGAAATTTTTTTTAAAGGAAGGAACCTCTCCACATAAAAGTTTAAAGAGATATAGGGCTAGGGTCCCTAAAACAGTCTCTCAGCGGTATCAGAACGAAGAACATGTGACAAAGTAGTGTCCCGAGCTCAGTGGTGGCAGAGGGTCGGGGGTGTGACATTCTGGCACCATGCAGCTCCAAAAACCAGCCATGCTGCCTGCTCCTGACTTACTGCAATGTCTCCTCCTCTGCCAACACTTTCTAGGTTTTAGCAGAAATGCACATGTTGGCAGAGCAGCATTGTGGTGACTCTGGTCACCACATCGGTGGAAGCTGGGCCTGTAGAGCAATTTGGCAAAAATGGCATGGCTGACACAGCAGATGGGACTTGCCACTGAGCCTATAAAATACACCCTAGGTACTGCAGAAATAGTGGTGAGCAGGCACACATTGGTAGAGAGATCACTCATGGAAACTTCAGTGAGAAAAATCTTTCATGTTCCTGAAAATTTGAAATCCTTGATGTTACTGAAACATTGTACTCTACCGAAGTGTTTATCTGAAACACAGTTTAAACTTATTTATCTTCTGTTTGAGAAAAATGGTACCTGCCATCTTTATAATAAAGGCACAATTGAGCTGATAATTAGTTGGAAGTGAATGAAGCCCTCATGCTAGAAACAACTCCATCTCCACAATCAGTAAAGGAAATATCAGTCATCTCCCATGAAGGCATTCAAAGAACAGATTGTTTTAAAACTGCATTCTTCACTCATAAACTGCCAGCTTCCCAGGCGTCGGACCTAGCTCTCCTGACTAGGTCTCTTGGGGTCAGGCCACCTTGAAAACAGGAAAGACAGGTTCTGAGAGCCTTGCCTTCAGAGCCCTAATCTGTCCATCTGGCTTATCAGCCCTTGTAGGAACCTCAGTTCTGAGTTTGGAAGTCACACCCCTAGATGATATTCCCTCTGAACCCATCCTGACATTGAAATCATTCTCGTTTAATTCTCCTCCCTTCCAGTCTGTTCTTGGACATTCTCTGATAGACATCTACTCTGGTCTTCCCACTACTAATGGGCCAGCAGTTTCTTGGACCCCATAACAGAAATCCTACTGGGAAAGCCCTCAGCTACCCTCTTCTGAATTTTGTCTGCTAAAGCATCTAGGCCAGCTCATTCTGGCATTAACCCTTTTGAGTGGTGGCAGTCCCTGGAATGTGCCTACAGGGACTCTAGAAGATCCTGTTTGTTATCTATTAGAATTTCTAATATTATCCTATACCACTTTTAGGATTCTGAATGTATATATATATACACATACACACACATACACGAATATATACATATATATATACACACATACATGTATATATATATATACACACACACATATATTTTATATTTTTATTACTTACATATTATATTATGTATTATATATTATAATATTTATTTTATATTGTTATTTAATATTTATATTATATATAATAAATATAAATATATATGGTAACAATTCTAAAGAGATGGATTTTCAGCAGAAATAGAAGGATATTTAGGGTAAATACAGTGAACATCAAAGGCAATTTTACTGTTAACACCTCTCGGTTGCCAATCTATGATGCTACTCAGTCCACATGAGTAAATAGAATATGTAGAGGTTAGTGATTACAATGATTCTATTTACTGGAGTGGCCTGAAATAATTGTGTATTTAAAGTATGTGTCATTGAAAGGCCTCAGGCTCTAGTAAATGCATAAACTAAGAGGCAATTATGTGTAGGATAGTCATTAGTATTTTATGCGCTAGTAAACAGACCACATTAGGCTTCATGACCAGCTTTCAATTTCAATGTGGTGATTACACACACACACACACACACACACACAGACATGCATATATCCTTTACGATATGGAATGTATCATGTTTGTATTCATTAAAATTATTTTTTATTTTTTTTAAGATTTTTATTTATTTATTTGAGAGAGAGTGAGATAGAGCACAAGTGGGGGAGAGGCAGAGGGAGAAGCAGACTTTCCACCAAGCAGGGAGCCTGATGTAGGGCTCAATCCCAAGACCCTGGGATCATGACCTGAGCCAAAGACAGACGCTTAATGACTGAGCCACTCAGGCACCCCTAATATTGTTTAAATTTAATGGTGAAGCTTGCTTTGATTAAAACATGTAAATTATTTTTTAAAACTTCAGCTGATATTATTAATTCCTTTTGCGATGCCACTAAAGCTTAATTTATTTGGTCATCATCCTAAGACATTAAATCCCTAAACCTAAGTGACCATTTTTGCTCCATTAGTTAAGTTCTTTATTAATAGGAAACTGCTCTGGGCTTAAGTTTGTGAAATAAGTCTCGGAGCGCCTGGGTGGCTCAGTCGTTAAGTGTCTGCCTTCGGCTCAGGTCATGATCCCAGGGTCCTGGGATCGAGTCCCACATCAGGCTCCCGGCTCAGCAGGGAGCCTGCTTCTCCTTCTGACCCTCTCCCCTCTCATGCTGTTTCTCTCTCGCTCGCTCTCTAAGAAATAAAAAAAATCTTAAAAAAAAAAAAAAGAAATAAGTCTCTTGGAGAAAACATCCCCAAAAGTAAAAGACTAATGAAAGGCCAACATAATCATATTTGGGGTTCATTATAAGTGTAATGCTTATAGGTAATGATCTGAACTTTCATTTGGAATTAAACATTGGACTGCTGTTATGTCCTATTCATCTAAGCCTTGAAAAAGGCTTTCTTTTGAAAAAGCACAGCCAAATTATTATTTCCATGTTTGTCTTTGCTCATTTTGCCGCAGTAAAGTAAAAGTTAACAGTACTCCTTATTGGGGACCTCTATAATCTAGCAACTTAAACTACATTCAATGCAACAGTGCTTTTAGCATCCACTGAAATCAAATGGGGCTGTGATCATCAATGTGGAGAACATCCTATTTGATAATCTCAGGAAAATACATTTAGACCACTCTAATTTACAGACATTTTATAAATGTATCAGTTCTGATAAAGCAAATGAGAACATTAAAGGTATCCCATTCATAGAACTTAAAAGCATGTTATAGTTAAAGACAATTGAAATGTAGTCATTTATTTAGAAAATATATTACAAGTGTCTACTACCTGTGTTGTGGCATATTAAGGAATAAAAGTAACATAAGCTAGTTGAAGAGATAGGAAATAATTAAGAAAAGATTCTGAGCTGCAGCTACTCTCAAAAAATCATACTTGTCTATGATTAAAAGCATTTTCCTTTGGCCATGATCAATAGGAGACTGAGTCTATCATATATGCTAATGACACCATGGTTTTCTTATTAATCAGAAATACTCCTAATAGTATGAATGTATAACTACTAATGGAAGGAAGAAATAAATAAGACTCAGACATGAAAGAGGAAGGAAGAAATGGACACTCTACAGCATATTTTCTCTTGCTCATTCTTGCTTCCTACATACAAATATTTTCAAATTACATCTCCATATGTGTATGAGTTTACCAGAACTGTTCTTGTTTATAAATATCTAGAAGTTGTTTATTTCTAAATATCATGGAAAAATGAACTTTCAATAATTTACCCTGTGAAATTTGCTTCTGCATTTTTTTAAATGTTGATGAGATTGCTTTTTAAATCACTCCATATGCCCCATATAAAGTCACATGTTTGAAATTTTAGTACTTAGAAAATGTTTCTTCAAAACTATGAAGCTCAATTTTGCTGGTAATCTCTTTCACTGTTTCTCTTTCTGCCTTAAATTCGAGGAAGTTGAGTCAATGTGAAGCTGAGTCACAGAAACTCTCACCTAGGCTTAGCATATTTTCTTCTTGTCCCCATTCTAATTGGTCCCTCCATTTCTTTTTTACTGACCTGAAGTATGTTTTCCATTGAATATTTCCCTTCAAAATCTTTTTTTGAAGTAAAATAATATACATAAACTAAAGAAGAACCGATTTTTACATGGATAATAAACTAGAGCTCAGCAAGAGTGTACAGTGGTCACATTCAAATTTCATTTAATGGTAGAGAGAAGGGAAGAGGAGAAGAAAGAAAAAGTGAAATAGTCAAGCTATTTTCCAAGAGACTGAAAAAACCATGAAAACTATAATTTATAGTGGTTGATGAGATGCCCTTTTAGGTCTTACTTTTGGGGTGGGGGTGGAGGGATCTGCTAGTATTCAGACCAGCCAAATTCTTTGAAATGTCATTTACCATGAGGACTTTTTTTTTAAACATCCCATAAGACATGAGATGTGAAAATGTCTGATTTCATTTCATGCTTTCTCATGTATTATTCAAAATCCAAATCATATTGGAAGATGATAAAATCTCCAAGTTATCTTGTTAGAAATTCAGAGAGTAAAGCATTTCACAATGCAAATTCTAAAAGAAGAAATTAGCATCAAAAGAACCAAGTGTCAAATAAATTTCTCTTTCTCGAAGACAGACAATAAGGCTTATATGCGCAAGCCAAATCATTCCCCTGCCCTAAGCCTCCATGACTCTCCATCACCGATATTAAAAAAAAAAAAAAGCAAAAACACTAAATTCCTTTGCTTGATATTTAACAAGGTCTATAATCTGACCTAGTTTGCATTCTAGTCTTTTCTGCTTTCCCACCACCCCTTTTAACCCTTTCCATGGACTCTTACACTGTAGAAACACCACAGGATGCTCATTTCTCTGACCACGCTGCAGGCAGCTTTATCTGGATGCTTTCTCTAATGTTTTTGTTCTTCGGGGAATGCTCTTCCACACTCCCTCCACCTTTGGTTAATTATGGCCACTTTTTAGATCATAGGGCATCTGAACGCCCTAGGAATCTTCACAAGGGGCTCAGCCATCCTCCCATGGCAGGAGAGAAAGGGAGAGTTAGAGATGCCGGGCATTTGCTTTTCTTTTTCTTTGCAGCATAAATATGGACACTCGTGATAGTCTCTGCCTCTTTAATCTGTGGATACCGATGCAAAGAAGAGGAACCAGAAGGAATTTTTTCTGGTGGCAGAGGTAGTTGTAGCAAGAAGAATTTCCCAAGGTTGCAAAGACAGTAGTGTCCTGTGGCATGGACAAGAGCTCATTCTCAAAGCATGATTGGGGGTCTTCTATCTGGCTGTATTGCCTAACAGCATGATTCTCTAGCCTTCCTAGAGATCACTGAGCTCCTCGATATCCTTCTAGCAAGTTCCTCTTTTGCTCAAATTCACGCAGTAAGTTTCTGAAACTAGAGATCCTGGTTTATAGGAAGTCCATCAAAATCTTTTCCAAAATTATTTAGGGCCCAGGTCAAATTTCACCATCTCTGTTAAATCTTTGTTTTATACTTCTAAGTGGAAAGAATGTCTCTATTCTATAAAAATCCTGTAACATTTAATGTGTATATTTCTTATAAAACTCATTACCTTCTGCCCAGTATCTATTTATTTAGAGGTTTTATATTTAGAACTATAGTGTAAACTCCTTGAAGGCAGAAACTATGCCACATTCATTGTATAACCCTGACTCACAAAAGTGCACACAGTAACTTTTAGATGGCAAAGCTTGTGACTGATTGAAGTGATTGAAAGAATAACTCAATACAAGATAAAAGTATTTATGAAACAGTTTTGACTGGACTTATTAAGAGAAGGTTATCCATTTAAGTCATATGTATCACACACAGTAAACACCAAATAATACCATTTTATTAAGATGTTTTATATATATGCATGTATATATATATATACATACACATCTATATGTATATATATTAATAAGAGTTGATTTCCATACTTGACCTACATAGAAATTGGCACAAAGAGAATTTGCCCTCATCCCATGTGAAGAAAACATACCTTAAGTTCTCCAATTGAGAACAAGGGAGGAATGACTGCCCTCTTGAGAAACTGCAGAGGTGTAGGTCAGCATACTTCTGGTGACCCTAGAGAGATGAGGGAGTGAAGAAAATGTGATTGTGGTGTTTGTTACAATGCCAAGAGACATTAGGGTGTAGTGGTTAAGAGCATGAATTTTGACACCAAGCTATCATGACTTGAATTCTAGTCCTACCACTTTAGAGATATGCAGTCTTGGGTAAGTTATTTAATTACTGTATGCCTCAGTTTCTTCCCTTGGAAAATAAGCACAATAATGGCACCTACTTCTTAGGAATTTTATAACATTTGAATATTTTAGTGTATGTAAAATACACAGAGTCATCATAAGTAGTACCTAAGAGAGTAACTATTTGGTAACTGTTAGTCAGCATTACTACGTCTAAAGCTTTACCTAATCTGGTTTCTGTTCCTTCATCTTTGCCACTTGTGACCCCAACAACAGCCTCCCAGTGCATCTCTTCATCATGTATTTCTGCTCTTGGGAAGGCTGCCATAGCCTTGGGAGTTTATAGTCTCACCATATAGCACTGGTTCCATAGATGTTGGTGAACTAACCTGGGAACTTAATGGCTATTATTTTCATGAAAAAGGAACGCGTGTTCCAAAGTATTGCTATAAAACTTCACTTTTTAAATGTAACTATTTCATTAGGATTAAAGTGATGTGTAGGGGGGTAAAGGAGAGAGGCATGTAACTACAGACTCCATGTACGGTGTGGTTGAGAGATTAATCTGTTTCTCTCCAAAGATGAAGAGGAATTTAAGCAAAAGGGAAACAAACAAACAAAAAAAACTATTCAAAATGCTCTAAAATGTTTTAACAAACCCCATTACTTCCATTAAATAACTTCTTAAGTAATTTGAATTTCATAAGAAATTATTGTGGAAGTTGTTTGTAGGAAGTAAGTTAGGCTGATTTTACTCTAGGTACAAACCATTTAAGAGCATTATTTCAAAAAAGAAAAGAATTCTGTTTTCTTTTCCTTTTTTTTCCCCAAAAGACAAAAGTGAAAAAAGCTGTCAATTCTACCACACTATGTATAAAAGAATCTGTTACACAAAATTAAAGTCATTACTGATTTTTGACAGATTTATGGATATAAAATTCATTTTCATCTTATGCACAATAATTCTGTAACACTCTGAATCCTAGTTACTATAATGGTAGGACATCCAGTGAGGAGTAATTATAAAAGAGCAAATAGTAATTTTATCATTTGGGACTTCATGTGCTCCTCCTTATTTTCCATCAAACCTTGGTTAAAGATATTCAATGACTTTCAAACAAGTTTGACCCATTTCTAATTTTAAATCTTTGTGTTCTGACAATGTTGCAATCTGGTTGCACTTACTGGATTATCTGAGATGTGATGGATATATTATTCAGTACAAACACACAAAAAATCATATTTTCTTGGCACCACACTGTTTTAATACAACCATAATAAGGGATTTGCATTTATTTTAGTTAAAAATATTTTAGTTGGACCTCAAATAATTGCAGTTTAAGTTGTTATTTTCTGAGCTATTTTAAAGTAAGTCAGTGTATTGAAATGAAAAATCAAATGTCTTTTGGTAAAAAATACACAAGCAGATTCATTTCACTATTAATTTTCATTAATACTTTCATTATGGCATTTTCTTATTTCTATGAATTTTAAGTAATTTTCCCTCATTATCAACAGGAAATATCAAATAAATAAATAAATAAATAAATAAATAAATAAATAAATAAATAAATAAATAAGGTTTCTTTCTGTGTAAATACCCGTAACTGAGATAATATAGTTAGGGAATTTTTACCTTAGAGTTCATAGCTATTATTAAAGTTGTTACTCTCAGCTTGAAAGTGTCCAGCATTAACTTTGAACCAGAAACATTTGTTTCATGTAGATTTGTATATTGTGAAATGAAATATATAACCTCTAAACCAAAGGTTAAATCTTTAGCAAACAATGTAATACAATGAAAATGTAATTTTAATTAGTAATTATTCAACATAACTGTTTACTAAAAACATCAGAGCATTAGAGGAAGGCAAGACACATTTATCAAGTATGCAATGATTTTAGAAATTTTGGATATGCCAGTTAATGAAATCATCAAATCCTGAGAAGTAGGGATCATACCTGTTTTATAGAGAAAAGAGAAAGAGAAGGGAAAAAGCTGAGACTGTTAATAAGGATAAGAACTATTCAGTCTCACCAGGCAGGTGGTAGAGTTAGGAGTGCACACAAGACTGCCCTGATGTGGATCCAAAAGTCATACTTTTTCGTTTCATTTTTAAGTTTTGTTTACAGCACGCTGATGCAGTCCCACATGTGAATTGCCCTTGATCTCGCTCAGGGCAGTATAAGACTTACCAAGATGAGACTAGTAATACTAACCACATTAAAGATACCTAGAGGAAGAATTCCATAAATTCTAACATAAAGGCAGGTATTTATTGGGGAAAATATTCTGTTTTTGGCTTCTACTGTTAGTCTTTAAATCAGTTATAAGACAAAGTCAATAGCCTTATCTACCCATAGATTATTTTCCTGTTCACCCTATTCCTTATCTCATTATATGCAGTACCTTTCATTCTTCCTATTTGAATTCCAAATACGAGGGGAAATGAGGTCAAGATGATAGAGAACCAAGATAAGGAAAAATCCACTATTGAAAAATATAGTAGTGACGGAAATTTAATTTAATGCTCCTGTGTAGTTTGGAATTGAAAGCTAGGCATCAGTGTTGAAAGATTTGACATAAACTAGCTGGTAAACTACCTCTGTGCCTCTCTAGGTTTCCACCCAAAGTTGAGTCTTTGCTGATTTGACAAATGAATGTTATCTATAGCTCTTTTTGGTTAATAATGATTAAGAAGATGGCATTTGGCTTTAACTCTGTCATCACAGCATCAACGTCTGAGATGAAGTTATCACAAAGTAACTATTTAAGATAAGTCATTTAACAATCAAAGAAGTGAGGAAAGAAGAGCATATCGATACACCTCTATTCGTTTCACACGAGAAATAAATGACAACAAAATCATGATAATATTTATACAAGCTATCATTTTAGGTTTGGTGATTTGGGGATTACCATCTTGGGTATTGGGATTACTGGGATTGGGGAAGAAGAGGAGAGAGGAAGGCAAAAAACTGTGTTAGTGCTTTCTGCTGGCTTTCACAAACAAGTGGAAAAGAGGCAGAAAAAGCGCAAGATCAGCACCTCCCTGTCACACTCCAAGGAAGAAGCACACACCTGCTTGGCCGAGTCTGACCTCTGCTGACCTTTGTCATTATAGGCTGAATTCACACTACTGGAAAAAGTTTTGGTTTTGACTCCAAGAAATCTGTTAGTTGCAGCTAATCCAAGTACTTTTCAACAAGAACAGTGCATTCTTCTTATTCACAAAATTACACGGAAGTACTGGGGGTTTTCACAAATCTTTCGACAGAAGTTTGAATGCCAGTTTTCATCACAAGGTTCATTCAGACAGTATTTTTAAGCAAAATATACTTTAGAATTGATAATATTATAGTGAAATAACATGAACAAAGGAGATAATCTTAAATTTAAAATTTAAAAACTATTGGGTGTGTGTGTGTCAGTTTTCATACCAAACAATTGTCTTCAAGAAGCAGTAAAGCCAAAAAAAAAAAAAAAGCAGTAAAGTTTTCTTTTTAATATAATGAATCAAGATTAAGCACACTTTCTTTGCTTTAATTTAGAATCGCATATTTTACTAATACAGTATCAAATACATATAAAAAGACTGATGTCATTTAAAATTTGTATTCTTCTTAGAAGCCTTCAAAAGAATATATGAAACTCTCTTTTATATCATGTTTATGTACTTTGAAAAATGAAAAAGTTATTTTAAAATTATCAACCATAGGCTTAATTTTTATTCTAGATAAATTTTTAGAATAAATTATTAATGGCTTACTACCTTTGAGAAATTAAGTCAATGATTGGTAAGAGTATGGTTCACAAAAGCTGATAGGTCAAAGAGTCCTATGAAATGTAGGGTTAGTTTTGGTCACAATGTTGTGTTTATTATATGTCAGGTATTTTCCTTAGTACTTTAGATATACTTACTCATTTAATCCTTAAAACAACTCTATGTATACTTTGTTTCTTCTTCTTCTTCTTCTTCTTCTTCTTCTTCTTCTTCTTCTTCTTCATTTCTTCTTTTTCTTCTTCATCATCTCTACTTTAGAGATGAGGAAAGTTAATCCAGAGAAGGTAAGTAACAAAGGCAAACCCAAATAGCTGATAAGAGCCAGAGTCCAGGTTCAAACCCTGGCACTCTGGGGCCTGAGCTTGGTACCCTTAATCTCCATGCTGTCTATGCCACCTTTAACTCTGCTGCTTGATTTTGAAACCATTTGATGAAATTCCTCACAAGGTAATAACTTAGATTTGAATGACCACACGCAGGTACGTTAATCAGTGACTAGAGAAGGATCTTTCATAACATGCCACGAGACTTCTATGGAAACATAGAATTCCATAATTTTTCCTGATTTTGTCATGTCTAACCTTCCATCCATGAATTTTGTGAGAAGAGGCCTTATTTATCAAACTTGCAGAGCTCCAAGCATATGCATAATAGCTAACATACAAGAAAATGTTAAATTAAGATTCAAAATAACCTTGACAGAATCAAAATTTTGCCTTTTTAACAAGATCAACATTCAATTTCTGCTTGGAGATTAAAAACAACAATAACAACAAAAATAAGGAACACGTAAAACAGAATGAAAAACTATCTTGGCAGCAGTGGACTTGAAAAAGATCAGAGTGCTTTAGTTGACCACAGACTGCAGCAACCAAACCAAAGATGATGTCAGCTAACAACAGCCACCACCACCAAACCCTTTCTCCAACATGCCAATTACATGTTTTTATGTTGCATTAACAGAAAAAACACTGTTCAAATCAGTTGAGATTTTCTCCATCCATGTATTCAGCACTAGTCAGACAACATCTAGAATACTGAATATAGTTCTAGATATGGTATGGGACAAAGTAGAGAGAATTTAGAATAAGTTAGATGGGATTGTTCAGAATCTTATTGGAGAATCATGCCATAAAAGAGTGGTTGGAAAACCAGAGAAGGGAAGATCTAATTGAGAACAGAATAGGATTTTTTAATATTAGGAGGTATATCATGTGCAGGAAGGAATAGACTTATTTTCTCTAATGTTTCAAAAGGAAAATATAAAATCAATGATAAGAGATGCAAGAAGACAGATAATATTTAAGTTCAATAATGTAAATGTTTGTCTTGTGAGGAAATGAGCTCTCCATCCCAGAAGGTAAGCAACCAGAGGATGAATAAGTGTCAGCCTATTTTTATGGAGCTCTCTGATTTGAGAAAGAGTTTAAATTAAATGACCACTGAGGTCTGAAGATTCCAATGTTAAGATACTATTAATTAACTTCTTTGCACATTATATCTCTATTTTATTCTGTACCTGAATTTTTACTAAATGTTACTTCAACTTAATTAAGGAAACTAAATATATTTGTGAATTTAGTACCTTTAATCAATAGTAACATCAGTGCTAATATATTATTAGAGAAAAATTAAGTGAAATAATCAGTGTTCAAATAAATTTTGTCTAAAAGTAAAATCTCGTGATAATCTCCAGATTTATTTTCTAAATCGCAACACAGTGGAAACTTAATTTTAGGATACAAATTTCATGAATTGGTATAAAGAAAAGATAATTAATGGGCTTTTAGTGTGACTTTGTACCTCCAAGGGTTTACAACACATCTCTGAAAACAGATACTACAAGAATCTTCATCTCTCAATACAGTAGGATCATTATAGCTTCAAACAGAAGAATCAAGCTGTGGCCCAACATCACTGTTTTTAAAGTCTACTTTTGAATAGTCTTTGGCATCTCATCTTTCTGAAATTCTTGCTTGATTTTATAAATGAAAGATTTTGCCGAATTGAAACTGCCCACTTGATCTTTGGAATGCCAACTAAGCTAATTATCTTAAATGCAAATGTTTGGCTGAATTTGTATCTCAGACCTGACAGGCGACACGTGACTTTTTTAACAATTGCTCAGGACTGCAAAAAAACACACAGAGCTTTTCTTCGAATGCAAAAGGTGACTGCTTCATAATGCATTTCTGATTTAGCTTAGTTTCTGCAGTTTGATTCTCCTATATTTTAAATGAGATGGGAAAAAGTAGTGCTTATTTTTTTTTCCTGAAGCCAACAGATAGCATTATGTAGCTTAAAAATTCCAAATCTGATTTTAAGAACGTCCTAACAATCTAAAAAATATAACTACCATGAATAATGCCACAGGGGGATGTTTCCACATATATTCAAGCCCAAGGAAGAGTACATGTTTTCTATGGTCCTGAGAAGTGTTTACAGTATTCAAGTTTTATCTTATTTATTAAATCCATAAATTGCTGAATGGTTTGGAGATGTACATAGAATTTTTTCCATAATGAAGAAAATATAGCTCAGGAATTTTAATACCGATCAAGTCACTAAAATATTTTTGTTTTGTTTTGGTTTTAGTACATCTCTAAACTTTGAGGTCGAATTTAACTCAGGATGACATGCTATGAATGTCAAATTACAAAGATCATCACAGTATAGGGTTGGAAAAATCCTTCATTAGCTCTTCTACCTCCTTCCCACTCTCCTCCTCCCTTTTTTGTTTGTCCTCCTCCTTCCCCCTCCTCTTTTTCCTCCTCTTCTATTTCCCCCAGTTCTTTCTCTTTCCCCTTCCTTTTCTAGTTCTTCTTCCATCCCTTTATTCTTCCCCTCTTCCTCCTCCCTTTTTATTTTTATTTTTTTTAAAGATTTTATTTATTTATTTGAGACAGAGAGAATGAGATAGAGAGAGCATGAGAGGGGGGAGGGTCAGAGGGAGAAGCAGACTCCCCGCTGAGCAGGGAGCCCGATGCGGACTCGATCCCAGGACTCCAGGATCATGACCTGAGCCGAAGGCAGTCGCTTAACCAACTGAGCCACCCAGGCGCCCCCTCCTCCCTTTTTAGTTAAAAAAATGCCTGCTGTAAAATGTTTGAATGCCAAAATATTTTCCTTTTATAGATTTTTTCTCACTACACTCATAAAATATTCTTATGAAGATGTAATGTTAAAAACAGACTCAGATCAAAATTTGCATCTTACTTACTTATGATCCTAGATCATGGCGGGTGATGTATTTTTGTGTTTATCATTTAAATCTTTTAAATATGAAAGACTGTGTAATATATAAATTTGAAAACAATTTTAAAGTATTAATTTTAAATGATTTCTAATTTCAACTTCCTTAATTTTAAAGCTAGGTGTTGAACACTGTAACCACATTTTTTTCTATCATGAAAAATATTCCACTAAAATTCTTGTCCTACAGCTCACTCTTTGCTGTTTTCATGTAGGTGTGTATGTATGTGTGTGTACCTCTGTGCATATATTGAACATTTAGTGATTAAAATTTCAGTCTGACAGTTGGAGTTCTAAGCTTATTTGACTATATTTTGATAACCTTTTAAGTCTCCAATGTATTGACCACAGACGTGAGCTGGCAAAAATGGATGAACCCTAATTATCACATGGCATTATTCACTAGACTGTAACAAAATAGAATAAAAAATTGAGGACCACAGCAAGGAGGGAGAAGAGAACCCCATCCAGTTGAAATACTTTAATCAGGACTTATCCAAGTGGAATCTTTCTCAGTTTTCCTTTGAGGTTGTTCCATGGCAGGAAAAGGGGGAAAAAAGCAAAATTTTGTCACTGCAGAGTTAATGTGTGAGGACAGCATATGCTGCCAAAAGGTCGCAACACAAATGCCGCCTTGATTCTCATTTTAATGGCCTAGTCAGTTATTCTTTAAGAACATTCCAGTGACTGGTAGAGAAGAAGAATGGGGAGAAGAAACCCAGAGCACACGCAGGAAGAGTTTGTTTCTTTGGCTTTTTGTGCTTTTTTTAAACTAATGATTTGATGCTAAAATTTTCTCAGCCAGGAAAATTTTCAGGCTTTCTTATAACTCCCCACGTTTTCCTTCCATTTTTTGGTAAAGCATACAAAAAGCTGCAAAACCAGCTTGAGACTTCCCCTACTGCTGGAGGATGAATAATGGGACACTGGCCATCAATGTGTCTGCTTTCATCAGTCAGGACAAGGTGCACCTCTTCTGAAGCTGGCCATCCTAACAGGCCTGAGTGTTTCGTCTGCAGACTGACTGACAGGTGGAAATCTATAGAGCTAAACAATCTCAAAGGTTTATGTAGAGAGTAAGGGGAGTTTTTTTTTTTAAGAATTTTAAACCTGACACATAGGGGTTTCCAAATAAGGGTTTGACCTTTCCAAATAAAAATATTACCCTGGCCTTCTCTCCAGCCAGTGAATGCTTTGGCAGGAAAGCATGAAATGTGTCTTTTGCATTCACGTATCATTTTTATTGATAGCTATATATCTAGAAAACAGACCCTGCATAAGAATATATGCAATAATTGAGAAGAGATTATTGTGGGGCTTACAATTAAGCAAAAAAAAAAATATATATATCCCTCATCTGGCCTCTATGCCAATTATCTTCCACCTTGACTTTGCAACACCAAGCACTTCAATTTTCTCGAAAGGCATTGTGAAATTCTTCTAAAATATTCAAAACAAAATTATGTTTTGTTTTCTTAATTTTAAAAACTAAACAAAATATGGCATCTAGAACCTTTGGGAACTGGTGGCCATGGAAAGGGAGTGGTGGAGCATCAGACAAATTGTGGTGACATCTGGACCTAAGTGGCTGCCCATGCTTCAGAACGAGCATAGGACATGTGGGCCCTATGGTTCTTCAGATTACTCTTCTCCGAAAAACGGGGAAAAACAAGTCCTAAGCACCCAAAGAAATCCCTTTAATGATACAATCGTTCTTTTTAAAGTGTAAAAGCAACATTTAACATGAACACAAAATAAAATAGTGATGTTTGCTTGTAATTACAGGTCACTTCTGGTTTTCCTAAAAGACATAAAACACACAGAGCTAGACTGTGGGTGCATAAGGGAAATTGTGTGGAGCTCTTTGTGGGTGGTATCACAACGAAGTTTGAGTTAAATAACAGAGTCTTCTACAGTTGGGCTTCTTCTTTTTTTAAAAGGTAAATATACTTAGAGGAACAGCCCTGCATGATGGCAGAAAAAGTGGTTGCTTATGTGGTAAGATTTGAAAGACCTCTACCGACTTATCCAAAAATATTTCTGCCACCAGCCTGCGGTGTTCCCAGGAAATTTCTCACCATTCCTTTGGGACATTATCTCCAAAATGTCCCTTAAAATGCAAGCGGATTACCTCACAGCTCTGGCGTATTGATTCATTATACCCTATTATATTAGTAGTGAGAATTTATTTGCTCTGCAAGACAGTTGAGGTGAGAATGTGAAAACTGGGTTCGGCAACAAAGAAAACTAGGAGGAGCAAGACACACTTTGTAGAAGAGCCCTGGGGACAGGGAGTACCCTGCTCAGGGAATGCTGAGAGGGAGGAGGGAACAAGGCAGGGAAAGATGGTAGGCGACGTCATTGTCTCCCCGCAGACTCCTATTTCCAGCTCTACATTCCCAAACTACACAATGATTTCTTCCTCTTTACAACTTCCAAAGCCCTTTGTATTTTACCACCCACATGAGAGGCATCCTATACTTCCTTGTCTTGATGGTGACCCGTCTGTTTGTCCTCCGGCCACTTTTAATTCTCCATGCTCTGTCCTTCAAATCTCTGTAATTCTCAAGGCCTTGTACTATGTAAGTGCTATACTGATACTTATTAAATAAACAAATAAAACCAGTACATTGCAGATGGTTGCCCTGGGATTCTAGCAAATGTGGGATCTGATTTGCTCATTTCACACAATCCAGGCAAGGGTTTGCAAAGATTGGTGATCCAGTTGCTTACCTGCCTAGTTATCACGGCACCTTCTGTGCACTCACAGGATACCATTACTTTGTCCACTTATAGGGTTTTTGTTTGTTTTGTTTTACATCTCTGTCTCTCTGATTAAACTTTGTATTATGAGATGAATAAGACCAAAATGTATTCATTGTTTTAGTATCTTCTATATCATTTTTAATATCTGTTTTCCCTTTCTCTGCATCTCACCAGATGCCCCCTGCCCCACCTCACTGTCTCTGACCATACTTGACACATAATATCAAAGAAGCCTGAGAAGGAATAAAAAGAGAGAAAAGGGAAGGGAGGGAGGAAAGGAATGAGGGAAGCAATAAGAAATATTCTTACAACCATGTTATTTTTTTCTTCCAAGGGAAGCTATGACTAAATCATATGCACATGCTGACAGCATTTCAGTTGCATGGCCATTTCTGAGGAAGGGTTTACCTACTTGAGTCGTTGTGCTGAGTTTGACAGGTTGGGGGTAGGGAGTGGCCGAGGGACAGTTTCAGGGTCATGCCAGAAGTTTTATGTCTCTCTCATCTCATTACTACTCTTCCAGAATGGAATTCTTTATATGATTGTATCATGCTAACTAGTTCTCCTATTTTGTAGGTTGAACAGGCTAGGATGTGAATATACCCTTCTCCTAGGGTGTTCTACAAAAGATTACTGAGAAATTGGACCTACATTTTGCGAAGGTCTTAATTCATACCTCTCAGATAACGTTATACCACTTCAGATTCTGCTTGTAGATACAGAAGTTGAAAAGTGTGTCTAGTCTTCGGAGATGCTGTTGAGAAACTGTTTACTTTGTCAAGGTCCGTGATTGCATGGGTCATTACCCATGCATGCAGCTATTGAACAAAAACTGCCCACACAGCAGCTTTCCTAAACAGGTCTCTGGAATAGCCCCATTGTCCTTTGGTCTTTTACCGCAGTGCTGTTTCACTTGCTTTTTACTGCATGGCCTGGAAGCCCATGTTTTGACTATGGAGGACATCAAGCTCCTGTACATTGGGTCACTTTTGTCAAAATCATTTTTGCTCAGCCTACAAAAGCACACAATGATCTAGGTATTAGGTAAAGTCTTTGTGGTATTAATTTCTCTATTCTTTAGTACGTGGATCTAAACATGATCGGCATTCATAAATAATGAATGAGTATACTTGTAACTCTAAGTAAACCCAAGCCTATAGACCTTTTTTTCCCCAGCAGTGTCATAGTAGAAATTTACAAGCATGGACTTTCTAGTTACATTTGGAAAAGACTCCCAAAGAAGGAACTGATAGTTCACATATTAGTACCAGTAGTTTCTCAGTACAAGATGTGTAAGAGAGGATTCAGAGTCCAGAACAATTTTAGAATCATGAGGTGAACTGATGGTTTTTAATTTTGGTGAAAGGTGTGCTAAAGCTTTGAGGGGCTCATGGGAGCCATTGAGAGATATCACATGGGGGTGAGAATAGATACAGGACACATTTTTCAGCATGGTCCTTGGCTCTAGATGGTTTTGGAGAAGCACAATGTTCTCATTTACAAAACCTGTGTTGTATAGACCCTATGTCCCAAGAAAACTGAGAAGAATAAAATTATAACTGCAAAACAAACAAAAATTAAATTCCTCAGGAAAAGAGGTTTAACTCTGGTACACTTTTTCAAACATGCTTCTGAAAATTTACAGGATTTACTCAAGTGTAGAAAGAATGCTCTCCACTTGGCAACTAGTATTTATGTGATGACTCAGCAGTTTTCAGTTCCAGTAAAGCCAACACTCTATAGACTTCAGTAATGCTTGTGTTTATAATGTATAAGAAAGAAGAAAAATAAGTAAAATAAATTTAAAAAGTATGGTATAACTATAAAGAATTGAAAAGACTTTCTATCATTCCCAGGAGGATGAAAACTCTGGAGTTGGATGCAGTAGAATTCTGTGGTAGGAATTAGGCTTCTCAGAAACTCCACTGACATTTCAGTTTTTAGTAAAGAACTGAGTGAAGTTGTTTTCTTTTTTTCCAACATGTAAAACTATGGTCACTCCCTCCTTCTCAATTAGTTGTCCAACAAATGAAGTAAAGGTCTATTAAAAACATGATTAAAGAAGGCAATCTGATTTTGTGTTTAGCCACAAAGGACAATGGTTATCACAAGAGCAAAGTGCCCTGAAGTTTCAAATGGCCTCCTTTGGACAATAAAAGGATTGTGAGATACACAGAAGAGCCACAAATCAGCAATCATCCAGCCCTATAAACAAAGATTCTAAGTAGTCTCCTCAGTAGCAAATTTGGTAAAGAGCCCATTGAAGGTTTCTGATGTATCACTAAGAGTAAGTCAAGATTCTTGGAGAGTTCTCACAATATACTTGGAAAAAAATAGATCATTGACTTTTGTATAGGACTTTGGAATATGTATTGTTGCTTCTAAAGATATTTACAAGAAAGCAGTCTTATTTTCTCTCATGGAAGTTATTCATTCTCAACCTACAGAAACCAATTTTTCAGCATGTGATTCAAAAGCTCAAAATAATTTCATAACATGAACACACCATGCACACATAACTCCAGAGAGATGCACAAAAGGAAGAAAGGAAAGAAGCATTACACAAGCAAGATACTATCTAAATAGACTCTTTGTGAACAAATTATTAGTACTTACCAGTATAAAAGTATGACAAGAAAACCTGAGAGAGAAAAATGAAAATATTCAATCTATTGAAAAAGTTCAGTCAGGTGATAAGATTAGAAAAAAAAAAAAAAAAAACTCTTCTATATCAGCAATATCTAGGTAAATATGTAATAGAAGGTTATCATTTATGCAGAGGCAACAAAAATATAAAACATTTAAGATTGGGATGCCTGGGTGGCATAGTCGGTTGAGTGACTGATTCGGTTTTGGCTCATGTCATGACCTCAGGGACCTGTGATCAAGCCCCACGTCTGGCTCCCTGCTCAGCACAGAGTCTGTTTGAGATTCTCCCTCCCTCTCCCTCTGCCCCTCCTGCTTGTACTCTCTCTTTCTCTCTAAATAAATAAATAAATCTTAAAACAAAAACAGACACTTAAGATTACTCTTGACCCAGGGCACCTGGGTGAGGCAGACGGTTAAGCTTCTGCCTCTTGGTTTCACTTCAGGTCTCCATCTCAGGGTGGTGAGATTGAGTCCACGTCAAACTTCATGTTCAGTGCAGAGTCTCCTTGGGATTCTCTCTTTTCTCCCTCTGTCCCTTCCATTCATGTTCTCTCTCTCCATTTCTCTCTAAAATAAATACATAAATCTTAAAAATAAAAAAAGTTTACTCTTGACCCAAACTAAAATACATAAAAGTATCACCTTTTGCTGATAAGCTCTTAAATATATTTTTATATTTATTGACAAGAAGACTAGTCAATATAAACATGTCAGTTCTTTGCAAGGTAATTTATTGGCTTCATGAAATTTAAATTCAAATTCAGGAAGGGAGGGCAGATATTGAACAACTAAGAATTTTTTGAAAAAGAAAAGTAATTATTGGGCCTTGTTCTTACCAGATATCAAAGTATAGTATAACCCATGATACTCAAAACAATACATTTTTGGCAGAAGAATTAATGGCCAAATAAAATGAACATAATAAATATAGCAGGAAATCGCCTATCACAGATACTACTTTAATATGGTGAAATCATAAATTGGTGGGGAAAAAAAGAATTATTTATTAAGTGGTACTGGGAAAATGATTCTTATATGGAAGGAAAACAGAGCCTTACTTTATAATTTATATTTTAAAATTTGTGTGGACTTGCAATTATAATACAAAGCTATTAAAATTATCAGACTGTGGTTTAGACTATCATTTTTTAAACAAAATAAATGAAAAGAATAATAAAGAATGAATTACCAAAAACATTCTGGATTCGGGATACCAAGAAACATGATTAAATAAAAGTTAAAGAAAAAAATTTCAGAAAAATTTCCAGTAAATATAACAAAAACATAACCAATAGGAAAAATATATATAAATTCAAATCAGGATGGGGAATAAATAGCCTGAGAAATTGATTTGAAATTACCTTAGGTTTGTCTAAGATATATCATGGACCAGGTGTGAAGGTTCATATCCCATCCAAGAAGTAGACATAAAACAAATCCTGACTGTTTGGACAAGGAATTCATAAAGAAGGCTGATTCTATGCCTTGGTCAATAGTGAGTGAAGGTCTGAAGTTTCAGAAGTATGCAAATTTCCTCCAAACATCTATCGGCGGAGCAATTTATTGATATATTTTGCAGTGTACTTGCTACTATGGGGGACCCCAGAGAATGAAAGCATAATTATCATCTTTCCATATCCTCCTGGAAAAATCAACCTTTATGTTCTAGAAATCTGCCTTCCTGTTTTGGTCAAAAGCCTAGGTTTAGAGTGGTGAGAGAGATGGCTTTCCAAGAGATGAGGGCTCCCACATGAGAAAGAAAAGGGGATCATCTGTGCTTCACAAGAAGTAGAAAATGTGTCCTGTTCATATCAGCTCCTAGGAGTAGGAAGATTCCTTATTTTTTTCTAGTATGCATAGAGCAGCCAGAAAAACATTGGCATGATGTTCTGCCACCTGCTGAAACACCTTTTATCCCAATTGCAACTTCATAAGACTCCTATCTACCCAGTCTAATTTTCCCAGAATCAGAGACCAGGATGCTATTAAATTTGCATTAAAGAAAATGTCTGAGAAAAAGGAAATAAGGAGGAGGGGGGTCTGCTAAAGCTGGGAGCCTTATCAGACTCCAGTGTAAGTCCGAGGACAGGAAAGAAGAAGTTTGGGTGGAATGATCCTGGTTGCCTAACAGTCTAAGAAAGGCTCAGTAAAGTCTTCTGGGGGTCCTTGAGCCAAAATTGATTTCCCTTTCCCTGCTGTACCCAAAATCAGGTCATTTGCACCACAGAAGCCTGGCCTCTGAAAATGGGGTGAATGATGAATTTAAAAACTCAACAGCTGGGGCGCAGGTCAATTGCCTCCTTTTGCTGGCAGGTGTGCAGGCCCATTCTCATGCTGCTACCCCTTCCAAGACGACATGGCAATTAACATCTTCCTCAGACTTCCACAGCACCCATGATTAGAGCCAATTCCTCTTTTGAAGCATACAGATACTTCTGGTAGTACATTTCTTCTCCCAGGTAGAAATATTTAAAGAGTCCCTTTTTCTCCTATCAGGCTGTGAGATATTTGAGGAGAAGGTCTATGTGTTTTCATTATCATAGCCTGAGGCCATGCACAGTGACTGGCACATAGTGGAGACTGTCACTCAGTCACTGATTTGGTGAAATGATCTCTTGTATTGTCTTGTTACCAGTTGAATGTATACATTCTTCATGTTGATAGGAGGTCTTGTAACCCCAACCTGACTATACACTCCTTGAAGACAGCAGAAAACAGTTTATGTATTAACTTTTTGATTTTGAAATAATTTCAAATTTACAGAAGTTGAACTAGGATAAGGAATTCCAGAGTACCCTTTACCCTTATGGATTGTTAGCCTTTTGTCACATTTGCTATGTCATTTTTTTTTCTGTCTCTCATATCTATATATTATGTCTATATCTGTGTGTCTATATACACATATATAGACAGAGATCATTATTATATATAGACAGAGATAATTATATACAGAGAGATAGAATCATCATCATCATCATTATTTGAGCCATTTAAGAGAAAGTTACAAATTTCCTGTCCCTTTATCCCTAACTGCATTCACTTTTTTTTTATTTATTTATTTTTAAAGATTTTATTTATTTATTTGACAGAGAGAGACACAGCAAGAGACGGAACACAAGCAGGGGGAGTGGGAGAGGGAGAAGCAGGCCCCCTGCCGAGCAGAGAGCACGATCCCCAGAAGCCTGGGATCATGACCTGAGCCGAAGGCAGACGCTTAATGACTGAGCCACCCAGGCGCCCCTCTGCATTCACTTTTATAACCATTAGTAGAGTTCCAAAATCAGGAAATTTAACATTGATACACTAATTATATATTAAGTATAATTCAAATTTCACCAGTTGTCCCAATAATGATTCTTATAGCAATCATTTTTTCCTGATTTTGGATCCAGTCCAGGATCACATATTATGTTTAGTTTTCATTTTTTGATCTCCTTTAACATGGAGGGATTCTTCATTCTTTACAATCAGAGTATTATAATTTTTTCAATATTTCACTTCACTGTATACAGTGTTACAGCAGGTGCACAATAAACATTAAATATATGTTTGTGTATGTAACTCTGAGTCATGGAGACATATATGGGCCATGCCAAAATTATTTTCTTTCTTTGTAGTAAAATAAAGAATTCAATGGTTTCTTCAATTTTATAACCAATAGTCCTACATGACCTTTTCAAAATATGACTGTGGCAATTCAAGTGCATTGCATTCTCATTCTACAGAGAACATCTTTAGGGAAACTCAAATGATTTTAAAAGATGACGTTATTAGCCTGTTCTAACCTCTCCAATTGACTAAAAATCAATATTCATGCACATAGAGACTTTCACCTGAGACAAATTTAATAGAAAATGCACAAACTGAACAATATAAGAATGTTTGTGGAACATTCATTCAGAACTGACATGGTGATAACATACCTCTACATATTACATAACTTCCATTTAGTAAAGTGTATTTTTTTAAAGATTTATTTATTTATTTGACAGAGAGAGAGACACACAGAGGAGAGAGACACACAGAGAGAGAGGGAACATAGCAGGGGGAGTGGGAAAGGGAGAAACAGGCTTCCCGCCAAGCAGGGAGCCTGATGCAGGGCTCGATCCCAGGACCCTGAGATCATGACCTGAGCCGAAGGCAGATGCTTAACAACTAAACTACCCAGGCACCCAGCAAATTTTATTTTCTATTATCCATGAAAATAAGCACATCCCAAGGTATAAAATTACTAAGCATTTAACCAAGATGCACAGGAAATAGGACATATAGTGAAACACCATGAGGTAGGTTTCTGATGATAAGTGGACTTGGGTAAAGAAGTTAGCATTGTACTGAAGGTTCTAACCAGTAATCAAGAAAAAGAAATAAAAGCCATCTTTCCCCGAGGTGGGAAAGAAAGAAGTAAGCTATCTCGTTTGCAGATGACATGGTTTTATACAGAGAAACTCTTGATAAGGGACTTGTATCCAGAATATATAAAGAATTCTCACTGATAAAAATACAATTAAAAATGGGAAAAGGATCTGGATAGACATTTTTCCAAGAAATTTATACAAATGGTCAATAAGCACATGAAAAGATGCCCAACATTGCTAATCATTAGGGAAATGCAATTCAAAACCACAATGAGATACCACTTCACATGCAGCAGGATGGCAATAATCAAAAAAAAAAAAAAAAGAAAAAAAAAGATAAAGAAAGGATGTGGAGAAATTGTAACTCACACTACAGTAGTAGTGAGAATGTAAATCAGTGCACCTCTTTGGAAAAATAATATGGCATTGCCACAAAAGACTAAACACAGAGTAACCATTATTAATCCAGCAATCTGCTTCCAGGCATATATCCAGAGAAATGAAAAACCTATGTTCACACAAATGCTTGTACACAAATATTCATAGCAGCATTACTCACAATAGCCAAAATTAGAAACCTCAATGTCTATCAAATTATGAATGGATAAATAAAATATGATATATTAACACAATGGAATATTATTTGGCAATAAAAAAGTAAATAAGTACTGCTACAGTATGGATGAACCTTGAAGACATGCTAAGTGAAAGAAGTTAGTCACCAAGTACCACATATTGTATGATTCTATTTATATGAAATTTACAGCATAGGCACAGAAAGTACAGAAGTAGACCAGTGGTTGACGTGGCCTGGTGAGCCAATGGAAGGGGTTGGTGGGGAATGGCTAAGGGGTTTGGAGTTCCTATTTGGAATAATGAAAATGTTCTAAAATTGATTGTTGTAATAGATGCAACAACTCTGTGAATATACTAGAAGATATTGAATTATACATTTTAAGTGGATTGATTGTATGATATGTGAATTATATCTAAATAAAGCTGAGAGAAAAAGAGGCAACCAAAGGAGAACTCTGCAAGGTGGTAAGGAAGTGTACTATAAATGGGCCAAAGATGGCTCCTAGGTTGTCTGTTTCTTCACTGCAGGCTAAGACTTGTTAGCTCAAAAGTTGGCTAGTGCCAAACTCAAGTTCTTACACATCCAATTATTTTAAAAATAGGTCAAGCAAACAATTTTTAGCCATTTAGAGCCTGCCTACTTTTCATGCCCCACAAAGCCTCACCCAAGAGCAGTTACCTACTGATAAGATAGGGCCTTATGGTTGTAAGGCTCCAAGTCACTGCTGCTCTTTGGAGACTCCCACTGTACTGCTGAGTGACATCACCCAGACATATAAGCTCCCTCTTCAATGCCCCTGCTACCCTGGAAGTTCCCTTGCCCTTCTCTTCTAGATGGTGGGTTGCTCACCATAGGCTGCTAGGGACTTCCCCTCTCATGCAACACTATCCAAGCACCACCCAATAAAGCTTCTTGTGTGTTACTGACCCTCCTGCCATACTTTTTCCCTTGATCAGGCCCTGGATCCCTTGAATCCCCTACAGAAGGTAAGCTGGTCTGAGATCCCAGGACTAGGAGAAGAGCATGGTAATGCTCTGCCCTACAGAAGATGTCTACCCAGACCCTGCATTTTCCAATGCTCAACCTGTCAAAAGAAGACAGCCCAGGTAGGTTCATTTTTCTGCCAGGTAGAGCACAAATCTGTCTGACAACATCAGGTGAGCCTGACATGCCCAGCAAAGGGGGATGGATTAGAAGCCCTGTCAGTAATAAGCAGACAGGAGCAGCACTTATCTTCCTTGCCATTCCTGAAACTTCCCCATTCTGTCAAGAAATACTGTGAGATGACAAGCAAAATTGTTAAAGTGCCCACAATTTACTTGAAGTGGTAAAATGTTGATACCAGGGGCACCTGGGTGGCTCAGTCGGTTAAGCATCTGCCCTCGGCTCAGGTCATGATCCCAGAGTCCTGGGACTGAGCCCCACATTGGACACCCTGCTCAGCAGGGAGTCTGCTTCTCTCTCTGCCCTTCCCCCTGCTCATGCACTCTCTCTCTCTTTCTCTTTCACTCTCAAATAAATAAATAAAATCTTTTTTAAAAATGTTGATACCAATAAATGTTCTAAGTCACATGCATATATTGTCATACCCAGAGCAATCACTGCAAAAACCATACAAAGAGATACATTCAAAAACACTCCATGTAAATCAAGATGGATTCTTTGGGTTGAAGTAATCTACGAAAACACAAGAAAAGAGAAACAGAAAAATGAAAACCTAAAGAAAATGTAAAACAAATAATAGAACACTTAAGCCCTAACATAAGAATAATTACATTAAATGTAAATATTTCAAATATACCAATCACAGGACTGAGATCAGTAGAATGGGTACATGATATGACCCATCTATATGCTGTACAAATTCAATGACAAAACTATGTGGAAATTAAAAGGATGAAAAAACACTGATGGAAATACTGATTTAAAAAAAGCATGTATGGCCATATTAATATCTGATAAAGTAGATTTCAGAGCAAAGAAAAGTACTAGAGACAATGAGGTATATTGCATAACAATAAAAGGATTAATGCATTAGAAAGATATGGTGATGCTAAATGTATATGCACAAAACAACATCCTCTCAAAATACATGAGGGAAAACTGACAGAGCTGAAAGGAGAAATAGATGAACCCACAATTATAGTTGGAGACTTCAGTGTCCCCTCTCAGCAACTGATAGAACTAATAGACAGAAAACAAGGATATAAAAGTTCTGTACAAAATACTCATCTAATAGGATCTAATGGATATGTAGAGAACATACCACCTAACAATACCAGAAAACACTCAGTGCCCATGGGTCATTCATCAAGACAGACCGTATCCTGAGCCACAGAACAAAACTCAACACACTTAAAATAATTGAAATAATACAGAGTATGTTCTCTGACCATAACAGAATCAAACTAGAAAACAATAACAGAAAGACAACAGGAAAATCTCTAAACACATGGTATACCCCTACCAATCCATGGGTCAGAAAAAGCTTAAAATTATGCAGAATGAAAATGAAAACACAGAATATCAACATATGTTGTCCACCACTAAGCTGGGCCGAGAGGGAAATTTATAGCAATAAATGCTTACATTAGGATATGAGGGGAGATTTAAAATGAATAATCTAAATTGCTATCTCAAGAAACTAGAAAAAGAAGAGCAAAATAAACCCAAAGCAATCAGAAGAAGGAAATAATAAAGATAGGGGAATATATCAATGAAATCGAAATAAGGAATTATAGAGTTCAATTTAAAAAAAAAAACTGTTCTTTGAGAAAAATCAGTAAAATTGATAAACTTCTAGCAAGACTGGTAAAAGTAAAGAGAGAAGACACAAATCATTATCATAAGAAATTAAATACAGGATACCACTATAGATTCAGCTGCCATTAAAAAGATAATAAAGAAATACTCTGATCAACTTTACACTCAAATATTCAACAACTTGACCAATTCTTTGAAGATCACAAACTACCAAATTCAACTAAGATGAAATAGGTGATCTAAATAGGACTATAACCAATAAAGAAATTGGATTTGTAATTTTAAATCTCAAAAGAAAAAAACCCAGAACAAATATTCGATCTTGATTTCACAAGGAGATTTGATTTGTTTCGTAAATTCCATGGGATTGTCCACATAAACAATCTGTATGGATTTTATTTCTCTTACTTGCCATATAGCAGTGGCTAGAATTTCCAGTGCAACATTGTATAAAAGTGAAAACAGACAACCTTGCTTTGTTCTTGACCTTTGGAGGAAAGCATCCATTCTTTTACCATCTTTTATTGATTTAAATATCATTATTAGCTGTAGTGTTTTGTAGATCCTCTTAATCATGTTGACACAATTCCCCTCTATTAATTTTTCTTTAAATGTATGGTAAAGTTCTCCAGCGAAACTATGTGAGCTCGGAGAAATCTCTGTATTAGTTTTGGAAGTTTAAATTTAAATGAGCGTTTAAAGCATTTTCTTTTTCTTTAAAAGGAGTAAAAGGAAAATTTTATGATTAAATGGAAAAAATAAAATGAAATATTATAAGAAAATAAAGACAAAGAAGCAAATGTCCCAAGATTAAAGCAGTAGGTTATAAATCCAAGTAGAAATGAGAAAATAACAGCAAGGAGAATACCTCAGAGAAAAGGGAAGAAAAAAATCCCAAACATGCCAAGGTATTTATTGACAACATAAGGTACTTCTGTAATAAAGAGGAAGATAGAAAGGGGCAGGGGAAAGGCAAGAAGGTAGAGATACTGAGTGATACTACATTTGAAAATGATAACTTACTTTTAGTACCAACACTGGAGAGAGTTTGAAACAAATTTTAAGCTCCCCCCCACCTTTTTTCATGTCAGTTTGGGGGTAGTTCCTGTCATAAACAAGTTCCTGTTTGACAAGACCAGGACCCATCATCATAAATAAACCCAGGGGAAAATAGACAGGCATCATGTGTTTCCTAAATCCATATCTCCACTCTTGACCTCTAGCCTGAATTCCAGACCAGTATACTCATTTGTCTAATCAACACTTGTACTTTACCCTGTAGCCATTCTAAAACAACATGTCCACCAACATCCCATCTCTTACACTGCCTTCAAACCTGGCATGAGAGCATCATTTTCTACAGATCTTTTAAATTGGAAGCCTGGATGTCATCCTTGATCCTTCTCTTTTCATACGGCTCACTTTCAAAAACGTACCAAATCTGACATATTCTACTTCTTTCTTTCCCCTCAGCCCTTTCTTTGGTTTAAGTCACCATTATTTGTGGCTAACAAAAGCCCTTTAGCTGCTCTAATGAGGCTTTTCACCCATACTTCAGTTTACTCTTCACACTGAAATCTATAAAGGATGCTTGAAAGCATATATACTCAAAACACATCACCGTTTAAAAATATCCCCAGGTTCCTTCCTGCACCATAGTGTGGCCATACACTGTATGCTCAAATCAGGACACTAGACAGTGACAGGAAAAACTAGGATGAGACACATATAAACTGGGCTTGCTCTGGGGAACCTCTGACATGTGATCACCCTAATTTGTCTAATGGTGTATTCAGAGCCTTTCACCATCTTCTCCTGATGGCCACCTCCACTCAGGACTGGCTACATAATTTGCAGGTCTCAATGCAAAATAAAAATGTGATGTCTTCTTCTCAAAGATTAAGAATTTCATCTTGGGCGCCTGGGTGGCTCAGTTGGTTAAGCAACTGCCTTCAGCTCAGGTCATGATCCCAGGGTCCTGGGATCGAGTCCCACATCGGGCTTCCTGCTCTGCGGGGAGCCTGCTTCTCCCTCTCCCACTCCCCCTGCTTGTGTTCCCTCTCTCGCTGTGTCTCTCTCTGTCAAATAAATAAATAAAATCTTTAAAAAAAAAAAAAGAATTTCATCTTGACCACCACAAAGCATTAAACCAAGCAAAGGTTCTTTGGGGCACAGGGCTCTGTGTGAATGTACAGGTTACACACGCATGAACTGGCCCTGTCCCACCCCTAGAATTATCTGTTCCTGTGAGTTGGAAATTCTCACTGTTTTACAGCTGCACAATACCATTTCATCACCACTTGTCTCTGTACTCTCTATTCCATCTTCTTGGAGGGCCTTTCTCTGTTTCTTCTGTTTCTCAATGCAGTATATGATTGGAATGATACTTCTTAAATCAAATCTTGCCTTTGTTTCTGTACCAATTCAATTATTCATATGTGTTGTGATATCATTTATGTCTATTACAATACTTACCATCTTCAAGTATAATAGGTTGCCTTTTACGATATCTTTTTCAACATATCTTGTAGCATTTTGTCCTAGCTATTTTAGAGTCCCTGTCTGATTTGGGCCATTTCTGTGTCTATTTCTATTGACTTTTTCCTTTATTGACCATAGGCCCCTTATCTTGCTTTTTAATATCTCACCATTTTTTATTGTATGCAAGACCTTTTGTGTAAAAGAATAGAAGAGCCTGAAGTAATATTAACTTCCAAAAAAGATTATTCCCCCTTTCTTTTCATTTGGATGCTAGAGTGAAAGACTACATCAGTATAAGGAGTTGGATTGAGCTGACTTTCATCACTGGCTTTGCATGTTTTAAGGAAGGATCTAGACTTGCCTTTGAGCATGTCTTTGGATATGAGCACTGGTTAAATTCAGGAGTTTTCTTTGCACATTAGAACTGAGCCACCATCTGTCCCATGAACAGTGTACCTCTGCTTTGTAGCTTAGCTGCCAACTTTTTGATTAACTGGGCAGAACACTTTGACATGCAGGGCCATCACTGGTTTCAATTCTGGAGACCTCTTCCAACTCTGCTCCCCATTCCCCAGCCTTACAAGGGCAGCTAGCTAGCTTACAAGGTATGAAAGAATGGAATGTCACGAAGGTTTTCCTGCTGTCCTGCCTCAGCCTGTTTTCTGAGAGACCTGCATATCTCAGCTCTCCTAGCTATTGTCCCCCTCCCCTCCAGTGGGTGCTGTGTTATACTTAGGGGAGGCTCTGTGCCTCACAGAGTCTCTCTCTCAGCTCTCCTGACTTGTCCTAGATATTTTGGCATAGTATTCTCAAGCACAAGGTGAAGACTTTTGGGAAATATTCGGTGGGTGGTTGCAGATTTGCTCTGTGGTTTAGGCTCCTTGGAAATCGAATCTCTCATGCCAGCCTACGCACAGCCATTAAAAGTTCATTAAAAGTTTAGCTGGTTTCTCCTTCCCCGCTTCTGTGGCAGGTACCTCCTCCTCTGCTACTTTGCCTGAAATGTGAACAGCTGTGGAACTCTTCTCTCTCGTGAAGGGCTTGTCATTTTCTGGAAATTAGTTTATTTAAGTTTCATTGCATCCTCAGCCCTCTGAAGGATTAGAAAAAAAGAACTCTGTGGTTTTGAAGGTTATCCAGCTTTTTTTTTTTTTTTGGTAGGATGAAAGTAATGATTTCCTGTGACTTTCTATATCATAACCAGAAGTAGAAGTTCCATATAATCTTTTTATAATTCCTTGCTAATATATTTAAGGTTCTGGGATGTGAAATAATTACCACACAATAAAGAGTTCTCTTCCATATTAAATGCTTCCTTGCATAATCACTTTCCTAGATAGCAAATTGATTTTTTGTTGTTGTTTAAATAATTACTGGTGATAGAATATTAGATTAGGTGAAGTGAATGTTTAAATTTTCTATTTATGTGACCTGTGTTTGGCCCTTAAACAGATATCCACATCATCATAGTTCTCAGAACATAAGATGACCTGTCTAATTTAAGATTTTTAAAAAAAAGGAAGTTGTGAATTTAAGTAGGCTAGGTGCTTCCATATACATTGTCCCACTGGTGCTTATATACCACCCCCTGAGGTACACAATATTAATATAGGCAATTAATATTCTTCTCTATATATAAACAAAAAATTAAGGCTAAAAGACTTGCCAGAGATTACAAATTGTTGCAGGTCTGCTAGCTTCAAGTCGATACTTACTCTACTGCCTCTCTCACTGCATTGTTTCAGAAATTATGGGTATTTGATCACATTTTTCAAGGTGTACTGGCTTTTAGAAGGGGGAAATTCAGTCTTAATAAAGAGAACTAAATAGAGAAAAAACAGGCTTGCATAATGTTTTTCTTTTTCTTTTCTTCTCCAAATATACATCATACTGTCTATTTCTGGAGAGTGTAATCTCCCTCTATACCTCTTGCAGTCATCTTATCGTCGTGGTACCCAGGCACTATGAAGAAGAGAAATTCACTCAAGTGTAGTGTGTGAAATGGGTGGCAAATTATTTTCTGAGATTTACGGGCAGAGCATAAACATGCAGATCTAAGGTTGTCCAATGGGCTTCTTGTTAGCTGCCTCATATAGCTTCCACACTATTTCCAGTGGATGTCTGTTACATAACGAATAAAGTTCCAACTTTTCAGCCTCTCATTGAAGGATCTGCAAAATTTTATACTGCCTGCCTTTCTAGCCTTATCATCTCCTCCATGTCCCTTGTATTTTGGTCATATAAATCCATTCACTGCTCACTAAACATGGAGATGAATTTTGATATGATAGAAGAAACACTAGACTTAAAGTAGGAAAACAGGGAGTTGAGTTTATAGTTTCTCAACCTGCTTAGATCTCATATGTTATACTCTTGTCTGTATTATGAATAGTTTATAATAGAAAATATCAAAGTTCTCTTCAAATTCTAACACTGTTTAGTTAAATGAATTTTTTTCTGTTCCAACTCTTAGTTTATTTGTTTTTGATATTGATATAGTCCAAATAAAAGGAATGGGCATTGATGCGCCTAGTGGCTCAGTCGGTTGGGCATCCAACTCTTGATTTCGGCTCAAGTCATAATCTCAGCATCATGAGATCAAGCCCCGTGTCAGGCTCCACACTCAGCATGGAGTCTGTTTGTCCCTCTCTCTCTGCTCCTCCCCTTACTCATGCATGTTCGCTCTCTCAAGAGAATGGGCATTGTTAGTTCTCTCTTAGTGTTACCTTGGGAAAGAATTGCCTCAGCCTTTAGATAGTATTATTTGATAAATGTGTCTTGAAATAATCATTCAACTTAGAAATCTCATTGTTTAAATTTATTTTAATAAGAATGCTATGTGAAATTTGTTTCTTACTGGTTTTGATATTAATAAACTGTAGCAAAAGCATTTTTAGAATTTAGGTTCTCAAGCTTAGTTATGCTTTTAAAGAAAAGAATGAAGAAGAGCATTGACTTTGTTTATAATAATATTTGGTGCATGATTCCACCTGGGTTAGAGGACTTTTCAACATATTTCCATATTTAGGGACTGAATACAAACTGTGTTTCCAGAAGTTTCTCATCCTCCAGGCTCACTGAGAAAGCAGCTAGACCATTTGCCAACAAAGGAGAGTGTTTTCTGCTGAGGTAATTTACTAACCAGATGCTGAGATGGCCATCTCATGCCAGGGTGCATTCTGCAGCCAGAGACTACACCTTCTATTTCAGGTTTTATGACAAATCTTCTATGTTTTCAGAGCCGCTCCAGACACTGACAGTGGTGAGACACTGTTTTTAAACAGATAATGTATCTGAATTGGTTCCCCTTAAAATAGGTCCAGGAGACACCCTAGCTACTTCATCCAGACACTAAAGCTAACACAGGTTTCCTTTTTGCTTTTGGAATCACCCATCCCCACCAATGACAACTGAATGTCTTCAATTAAGTCGTATAAGCCAATTCAAAAGAACTATTACTGGCAATTTAACTGAATATAGAGCTATTTGTTCTGCAGACGTTCTTTCCTAGGGCCAAGAATCTATGGGTTTTGCTTTGATAAGATATTAAGCAATTGATCTGAAATTTTACTTGCATGGGATTCTTTTGGTGTTGTGGCTGTACTAACAGTTTCAGGTCACTGAATATCTATTCCATTGAAGCAGTCATCGACTGATGACACAAAATAGTCAAATGATATTTCTTAAACCTATGTTATTCATTAACATAACTACAGTCACTTAAAAGTATAGAAATCAACAAGATCTTAGATAAAAATGATTTTGGCATATACATTGGAAGGGGAAACATGAAATGGAATTCCTATTTTTGAATAAGGACCTACAATATAATACATACTCTGTACGTTCTCTAATTAGATTTAATCTCATGGAAGTATGTGAGATAGGACTATTCACCTTTTATGAAAAACAGAAATGAGGTGGCAGAAATACCCAGCTTCTTACCCAGGTTACTTACCCAGGTCTGTCTGACTCTAAAGCTCTGTTCTTTTTTTTAAGGACACCTCATTGACTTCTACCTAAATCATTTTTTTTTAAGATTTTATTTATTTATTTGACAGGGAGAGAGAGAGATTGAGCACAAGCAGGGGGAGTGGCAGAGGGAGAGGCAGGCTCTCTGCCAAGCAAGGAGCCCAATGTGGGGCTCAATCCCAGGACCCTGGGATCATGATCTGAGCCAAAGGCAGATGCTTAACCGACTGAGCCACAGGCGCTCCCACCTAAATCATTTTTATACCTTAAAAATGTTTCCTTTTATTACAAAAACAAAAATCAAAAATCAAAAACAAAAAAACAAAAAAACACCCTCAATTCTATCTTAGAGATGGGGGAAGGAGTTAAGATGACTCAAAATCATCAGTAGAGAAAAATTGTTTTCTTCCAAGACCTCAAATATTTCTCCTTCAAATTGGTTAACTTTAAACATAATTTAAATCAAACAAATACCTGGGGCTTAAGGAAAGGAAAGGGGAAGAAAGAAAAAAAATTAAATAAAATAACAAAGATACAAGAAAGTCACAGAAGAGAGGTTTTTTTCACACTTACTTTCAGCCTACCTTACTTTAAAAAAGCTTTTTTTTTTTTTTCTTAAAAAAGGAAGATAAGACAAAGGTTAAATATGCACATCTAAGAAAAATGGCAGGGTAAGCAAATGGAATTTGAACTATTTCAACTCTCTAATTCATGGCATTAAGGCAAAAATAAATGGAGTTTATCCTGTATTGAGCTATGTACAAATAAACCTTGGTGAATATACATTGATATGTTTCTCTATTAAATTCACTCTTATTTATCTGTCTTGATATATAGAGATGGGTCCTAATGAAATTAAGAGCTTGACAGAGGGGATAAAGAGTTTCATTTGTTAAGAATCAGGCAAAATTATGACATATGGAGTTCTTTATCTTATGAGAGTTACAGACAGACGTGGAAGTGAGAAAAACAAGATGCATCTAGTTTGGGGCACCTGGGTGGCTCAGTTGGTTAAGTGACTGCCTTCGGCTCAGGTCATGATCCCGGACTTCCGGGATCAAGTCCTGCACTGGGCTCCTTGGTGAGCAGGGAGCCTGTTTCTCCCTCTGACCCTACTCCCTCTTGTGCTCTCTCTCTCTCTCTCAAATAAATAAATAAAATCTTAAAAAAAAAAAAAAAGCATCTAGCTTTGTTTACCTGAAGGTACCAAAACTCATCTTCTGAAAGCGAGAACCAAAATGACCTAAAGACAATGGCCTGAGAGGAGTGAATTAAACACAAATTACAGAACTTCTTAAACACGCCAGACTTGTTTGTCCCAGTAATGGAATGTAGCAGTGTAGTATTTCAGTTCTTTTTAACAACCTGGATGTACCCTCGTTTCAGGTTGTGCTGTACAATGGGAAGTTCCCCAGAAGCTGTGGGTACATAGTTTCACTGGGCAGTGAAGGAGGTGTGATGATGGATCATTATTCTTTCAGGTGCCACTAATATTAACATCACTGCTGTCATTATTCATTTGGTGATGAGTAAGAAGAGTCACTTTTTCTCCAACTCATCCCACACAGTCTGGCTTTGGGAACAGTTCATTTTCAACAAGGAAGCAAAGGCCCCAGGTGTTACTAAAAATGCAGACCATGTAACTGTGGAAATAAATACAATTGTCTCTATAAGTCTCTTCAATGACTCAATACGAAAAAGAAATAACTTGCCATTCTTTGAGCCATAGTTACTACAAACTGTAGGTGAAATATACAATATCCTCTAAATTAGGCACTGCTGATTATGTTTTATTTATAGAAATGTTACATATATGTTACCTATACATTACATATATAACTTTTCTATCTATATATAGAAATATAAATACATATATATGTAACATATACATATGCAATAATGTGTGTGTGTCTGGTACACAACTCATTCTGTGTAAAAATATAGAAATTGAGGTATTTGTATAAAATGAATTTTATGTTCTATATTTGCTCTACATGCACAGTAAATTGTAACTAACTGCTTGATTTCCTAGAGAGACAAATTTAAATCACTATACATACCAATGGGGTTATTTTATGTTAGTTAGGATGCCATCACCATCAATTCTTCACTGTTCTGCTAGAAAGGAATAAGTGGCAGATAAAAAAATTCTTTCTAAAATCATTTCATGTCCAATCTGAAAATTTCATTTCTCTCTCTTAAGCTGACTCTTAAATTTCTCTAGTTGACTCTAGTTTTGATGATAAATTAATCCATAGGACTTTGATTCAGAGAAGCAGAAACCTTCCATTAGATTTAGTTTTATAGAAGAAAACAATGAATTTGCCCATTTGAATGTCAGCTCTTCTCCTTTATTCACACTTGTAATTTAATAGCTAAGGAATAAAAAAGATATATTTTACACAAGACATAGCCATAAGCTCACTAAAATAACTTCTAAAAATATAAGGTAATCTATCATTTACATCAGAAAAAAATTTAGTTGTTTTGCATTATTAAAAATGACTACATATATGCCTTTCTTGATTTCTGTGGAGTTTATGTACAATACTGTCTCAACTTTACCAATCATGGTGAGAGCAAGGTGATGTGTGGCAACCACTGAGACCTGACCAGTTAGCCTAAGATACAACCATTTTTAAACTGTGGTCCCTGATCCTGGTTCTTCATTCCCATTTCTCTGGGACTTTTAAAAACTACCCATGCTCAGGCTGCACCCCAACTAACTGAATCAGAATTCCTGACTCTGTATACGTGGCATCAGAATTTTCCATAATGTCCCAGTGTCCTACCTTAAAGTCAAAGTTGAAAAACAGCATTGTCTTTCAACAATATAAAAGAATGAAGTTGTCAAAGGGTAAAATATAAAGGAACAACAATCCCATTGACATGGACAGTGGATTGACTTCCAATAATCTTTCCAATAAACGAGGAACTTTGTGATCAATAGCCAATAACAAAAGTTGGCCATTTTTCCACCTAGGTTAAGTTATTTAGATAACTCTATTTAGATGGAAGTAATCCAGCAAATATATTACTGTACGTTTAAGTAGGTTCTCCTACATTGTATTCAAGGATTGGCAAATATATTCATTTATTAATCAAAAACTTTTGTGGATTTAATGATTATGTGCCAGGAATCATTCTCAGATGGAATCATGGAATTGAGCCAAACATGACCTCTCCATTCAAGTACTTTATAGCATGAATGTGTATATTTATTTAACATATATACTTGAGTCTTATTTACACCAGAAATAGTTCTAAGTTCTAGGGATAGCTCAGAAAACAAAATAGAAAAAACAAAAAACAAAAAAAAACTCCTCCCTGCTCTGTGGAGCTTCTTTTCCAGGGAAAGCAAAAAGAGATAAAATAGAAAATATCTGATGTGAAGAAAATGGAAGCAATGAAGGAGGATAGGGAATGAGGATAGGAAAAGACTTAAGTACAGTGTCAATGAGGATAGCTGAGAAAAATGACAGTGTGATATTTAAGTAAACACATGAAGGGGAAGAGGTATAAGTCCCGTGATTATTTGGAGAAGAAAGTTTCAGGGAGAGAAAAAGGCAAGTGCAAATGCCCAGAGCCAGGAGCTTTTCTGAGGAGTCCAGTGAAGACCAAGGCAGCCAGCTGGTGAGGCTGGGATGGGTTGGGGGGTTGGGGAGTGGGAGAGTAATATGAGGTGAGGTCATAGAAGTGACACAGGCTGGATGATGCAAGACCTCATCAGGATTGAATGGGATGGTGACTTAGTGAAGGGTTTTGAGTTGAAGACTAACAAACTCTGACATTCCTTTTAAATTAATCACTACAGTCACTGTGCTGAGGATTAACTGAAGAGAACAAGTATGGAAGGAGGAGATCATGTAGGCTGCTAGCAAGATTTCAAGTATGATATGGCCCTGTGCCGATATTCTGGAAGTAGAAAGACAAAAGTCGATGAGCTCACCAAAGAGAGCAGAGAGGGCTTTGTAGAGATTTTGTGTCTTGTGAGCCTTCAAATAATGAGCAAGAAAACATTCCTTTAAAAAGGAAAAATAAACAGAAGTATGAACTACCATGGTACATTGAGGAGTGACTTGCTGTGTATGAGAGTGTAGGATGCATGGCACTGGTGATGGAATTGGGTCTGGGAATGGAGAGTGAAGAGCCCAGGGTACTATGCCCACTAGCTGGACTTTATAGGATGAAAATCAAGGAATATCAAAGGTTTTGGGGTAATGTGGAAACAATGAGGAAGGAAGGTTACAATGAGGAGCCATTGAAGACAGACACCAATTAGAAGGTTCTTGCCACTATCACTCTCCAGTAGAAAACATTAAAAAGTATTTGCAATTGTGGCAAGAGCTATAACAATGTGTGCAAAATGCAATGGGGTGGGGGGGGGAGAGAAAAAAATAAGCTAAATAGATACATCAAGAAAGGCTTTATCAAGGAAGTAATCCTTACACTGGAACTTGAGAAATTAGTAGATTGTTTTCTTTTTTTTATATAAGATTTTTTTTAAATTTTATTTCATTATGTTATGTTAATCATCATACATTACATAATTAATTTTTGATGTAGTGTTCCATGATTCATTGTTTGCGTATAACACCCAGTGCTCCATTCGGTACATGCCCTCTCTAATACCCATCACCAGGCTAACCCATCCCTCCATCCCCCTCTCCACTAGAACCCTCAGTTTGTTTCTCAGAGTCCATAGTCTCTCATGGTTCGTCTCCCCCTCCAATTTCCTCCCCTTCATTTTTCCCTTCCTACTTTTTTTTTAAAACATATAATGTATTATTTGTTTCAGAGGTACAGGTCTGTGATTCATCAGTCTTACACAATTCACAGTGCTCACCATAGCACATACCCTCCCCAATGTCTATCACCCAGTCACCCTATCCCTCCCACCCCCCACCACTCCAGCAACCCTCAGTTTGTTTCCTGAGATTAAGAATTCCTCATATCAGTGAGATCATAAGATACATGTCTTTCTCTGACTTATTTAGCTTAGCATAATACCCTCTAGTTCCATCCACGTCATTGCAAATGGCAAGATTTTGGGGTTTTTTTTGATGGCTGCATAATATTCCATTGTAGATATATACCACATCTTCTTTATCATTCATCTGTTGATGGACATCTTGGCTCTTTCCATAGTTTGGCTATTGTGGACATCGCTGCTATAAACATTGGAGTGCACGTACCCCTTCAGATCACTACATTTGTATCTTTGGGGTAAATACCCAGTAGTACAATTACTGGGTCGTACAGTAGCTCTATTTTCAACTTTTTGAGGAACCTCCTTACTGTTTTCCAGAGTGGCTGCACCAGCTTGCATTCCCACCAACAGTGTAGGAGGGTTCCCCTTTCTCCTCATCTTCACCAACATCTGTCATTTCCTGACTTGTTAATTTTAGTCATTCTGACTGGTGTGACGTGGTGTCTCATTGACATTTTGATTTGGAGTTCCCTGATGCCAAGGGATGTTGAGCACTTTTTCATGTGTCTGTTGGCCATTTGGATGTCTTCTTTGGGAAAATGTCTGTTCATGTCTTCTGCCCATTTCTTGATTGGTTCTTTGTTCTTTGGGTGTTGAGTTTGATAAGTTCTTTATGGATTTTGGATACTAGCCCTTTATCTGATATGTCATTTACAAATATCTTCTCCCTTTCTGTCGCTTGTCTTTTGGTTTTGTTGACTGTTCCCTTTGCTGTGCAAAAGCTTTTTATCTTGATGAAGTCCCAATAGTTCATTTTTGCCCTTGCTTCCCTTGCCTTTGGCGATGTTTCTAGGAAGAAGTTGCTGTGACTGAGGTCGAAGAGGTTGCTGCCTGTGTTCTCCTCTAGGATTTTGATGGACTCCTGTCTCACATTGAGGTCTTTCATCCATTTTTAGTCTATTTTTGTGTGTGGTGTAAGGAAATGGTCCAGTTTCATTCTTCTGCATGTGGCTGTCCAATTTTCCCAACACCATTTGTTGAAGAGACTGTCTTTTTTCCACTGGACATTCTTTCCTGCTTTGTCAAAGATGAGTTGACCATAGAGTTGAGGGTCCATTTCTGGGCTCTCTAGTCTGTTCCATTGGTCTATGTGTCTGTTTTTGTGCCAGTACCATACTGTCTTGATGATGACAGCTTTGTAATAGAGCTTGAAGTCCGGAATTGTGATGCCACCAGCTTTGCTTTTCTTTTTCAACATTCCTCTAGCTATTCGTGGTCTTTTCTTGTTCCATACAAATTTTAGGATTATTTTTCCCATTTCTTTGAAAAAAGTTGGTATTTTGATGGGGATTGCATTGAATGTGTAGATTGCTCTAGGTAGCAAATGCAAACAATTATAAGTACATATTATGAGCAAATACATGCCAGCAAATTAGATAATCTGGAAGAAATGGATGCATTCCTAGAGATGTATAAACTACCAAACTGAACCAGGAAGAAATGGAAAACCTGAACAGACCCCAAATCACTAAGGAAATTGAAGCAATAATAAAAAATCTCCCAACAAGAGCCCAGGGCCAGATGGCTTCCCAGGGGAATTCTACCAATTATTTATTTATTTATTTATTTATTTATTTATTTATTTATTTTAAAGATTTTATTTATTTCTTTGGCAGAGAGAGACACAGCGAGAGAGGGAACACAAGCAGGGCAAGTGGGAGAGGGAGAAGCAGGCTCTCTGCAGAGCAGGGAGCCCGATGCGGGACTCAATCCCAGGACCCTGGAATCATGACCTGAGCCGAAGGCAGTCGCTTAACCAACTGAGCCACCCAGGTGCCCCTCTACCAATCATTTAAAGAAGAATTAATACCTATTCTTCTGAAACTGTTCCAAAAAACAGAAATGGAAGGAAAACTTCCAAACTCATTTTATGAGGCCAGCATTACCTTGATCCCTAAATCAGTCAAAGACCCCATCAAAAAGGAGAATTACAGACCAATATCCCTGATGAACATGGATGCAAAAATTCTCACCAAAATACTAGCCGATAGGATCCAACAGTACATTAAAAGGATTATTCACCACGACCAAGTGGGATTTATCCCTGGGCTGCAAGGTTGGTTCAACATCCACAAATCAATCAGTGTGATACAATACATTAATAAAAGAAAGAACAAGAACCATATGATCCTCCCAATAGATGCAGAAAAAGCATTTGACAAAGTACAGCATCCTTTCTTGATCAAAACTCTTCAGAGTATAGGCATAGAGGGTACATACCTCAATATCATAAAAGCCATCTATGAAAAACCCACAGCGAATATCATTCTCAATGGGGAAAAACTGAAAGCTTTCCCCCTAAGGTCAGGAACACTACAGGGATGTCCACTATCACCACTGCTATTCAACATAGTACTAGAAGTCCTAGCCACAGCAATCAGACAACAAAAAGAAATCAAAGGCATCCAAATCGGCAAAGAAGAAGTCAAACTCTCACTCTTTGCAGATGAAATGATATTTTATGTGGAGAACCCAAAAGACTCCACCCCAAAACCGCTAGAACTCATACAGGAATTCAGTAAAGTGGCAGGATATAAAATCAATGCACAGAAATCAGTGGCATTCCTATACACCAACAACAAGACAGAAGAAAGAGAAATTAAGGAATCAATCCCATATATAATTGTACCCAAAACCATAAGATACCTAGGAATAAATCTAACCAAAGAGGCAAAGAATCTGTACTCAGAAAACAATAAAATACTTCTGAAAGAAATTGAGGAAGACACAAAGAAATGGAAAAATGTTCCATGCTCATGGATTGGAAGAACAAATATTGTGAAGATGTCAATGCTACCTAGTAGATTGTTTTCATTCATACATGATGAAAAGAATTCCAAACAGGGGGAGCATCAAGGGCACAGGGAACTGAAAGCACATGGTACGTTGGTAGATGTAGAAGGGGATTGGAGCCTAGGGCATAAACAGAAAAGGTGATGACAGCAGGAAACAAGGGCAATGATGGTTCTGTGAAATTTGGACATGGCTCTACTTTTACAGGCAATGGGGATCCAATGAAAGATATGAAGTGTAGTGATACCGTGCTCAGATCTGCACTTTAGAAAACTGCTCTGTGTCAGTGCCCAGGGAACAATGGAATTTGGTGAGATGAGAGAGAGGACGGAAGACTGACTAGACTATTGAAATAGTCCAGGACAGAAAGAAAGGGCCGCATTAGTCCAGGAGTCTTGTGAATTAAGGGATGAATTCAAGAAGCTTTTCAGAGACTAAATTAATTGGATTTGGTGATAAATTATGTGTAGGAAAGTAAGGAGAGGAAGGAATTTCAATGACACATAGGTCTTGTCTTGGGTCTCTAGGTTTATGGTTGTACATTTATTAATATAGGAAGCAGAGGAAAAGAATCGGTTTAGTTCTGGACCTATGAAATTCTAGATGGACCTCTTAGATTTAGATTTGAATGTCTCATAAGCAACTTGAAATATATATAAGAGCTCAGTACTGGTCATAAAGTAGGCATTCAATAAATATTTTCTCTATTTTGCAACATTTTAAGTGAAATGAAACTAGGCCAGCCTAACTTGTCCCACTTGCAATATGTTTCAACTATTCAAAAAAAAAAAAAAAATCCTCTCACAATTATATCACACATTATTCATGCATTGGATAATACATTCGGTCTCTGAGCCCAGCTGCCAGTGTTAAATTCTATGCTACACAACATATCTGTGGCCCATACTAAAATCAACAGTATGATGAGAGAGAAAATGGCTCTGAATTGTCTCCCTGATAGAATCCCTATTGGGCTGCCACTTTCCTTTGGCACAATTTAAAAAGGCTTACTTTCACTTCATTTTGATAAATGTTTAACTATCATCCTCAAATTAGAAAATCTTCAATTCAGATGTAATCATGAAAAATACCATACATAAAAAAGAGAGACGTGGCAATGAAAAATTCATTCAGGATTGGGCCTAGGAAACAGAGAGGCATGATTTATGCATTCTTTGAGCTAATACTTTGTTATGATTCTAATGGAGTTGCTTGCATAGCTATTTTGTAAGATGAATGGGAAAAGTACTTATACATAGTTTTGCATTAGGACAAAATATAATTCTGTTTAATTCATTTAATAATCGTGGTATGATTAAATAATCCATACAAACTACTTACTGTGCTTTATAAAGTCATATTCAAAGAAACTCCATGAAAATTTGTGGTATGAAAGAAAGCATTTTTTTTAAAGATTTTATTTATTTATTTGAGAGAGAGAGAGAATGAGAGAGAGAGCGAGTACATGAGAGGGGGGAGGGTCAGAGGGAGAAGCAGACTCCCCGCCGAGCAGGGAGCCCAATGCGGGACTCGATCCAGGGACTTCAGGATCATGACCTGAGCCGAAGGCAGTCGCTTAACCAACTGAGCCACCCAGGCGCCCCGAAAGAAAGCATTTTGTAATAAGAAGTTCCCTACTCTCTGAGCTAAAGAGAAGATACTGGTATTACTTGTTCATTATAAAAAGGCTCATACCACTCATGAATTTTGAAAATCTTTTTGGACTGATGAGAATTAGTGAAAGCATTTCATGAATTCTGTATGAGTTTACATTATAAGTTAATAGAATATAAAGTATGCTTTTCTTCCCATTTCCATATTGATTTATTGCTTTGATATCAAATATATCATTAAATAATGTAAACATAGTTATAAAACAAATTGTTAAATACCTGAGTATGAGTTCCCTGACAAAACAAGGAAATTATGTGTATTTGAGAATACTCATTCTTATTTATACAATTGTGCTTCTTTCTTAGTGTGTTTATCTAGAAAGAAATGTTACATATTAAACTAAATTATGTCTAAGATTCTTAGTCTGTTTCCTATTCTTAATACCAATAACCATGAACTTCAGAGAGAAAAGCCTCATTATTAATAGCAGCAGAATTCATCAATGTAACATGGCCATTTATTTCATTAATCCTGAAATCCCACATAGTAGTAATATTATTACTATTTTTTAAAGATTTTCTTTATTTTAGAGAGAGAGAGAGAGAGAGAGAGAAAGTGAGTGCACACTCGAGCAGGTGAGAGGGGTGAGGGACAGGGAAGAATCTCAAGAATCTCAAGCAGCTCTGTGGTGAGTATGGAGACCCACGCAGGGCTTGATCTCATGACCCTGCAATCGTGACCTGAGCCGAAAACAAGAGTCTGACGCTTAACTGACTGAGCCACCCAGACGCCCCAGTAGTAATATTATTGACCCAATTTTACAGTCAAGAAAAATGAGAATTAGAAAAAATAAATACTTTTCCCCAACATCATATATCTATAATTGGCAGAGTGATTGTCTTGCCCTCAAGTGTATATATTAATTCAGAGTTTAAACCTTAATATCTACTCTCTATCCCAAAACGTGCTAAGAAAAAATAGGATGCTGATGCAGGATGGTCATGCTTCTGATCTTCTATCAGCAGGATGTGTTCTTTGTGTTATGCCACATGAATGAGAATGAACTTCAGTGACCCATGTACAGTCTCAACCTGATTCCTGTTAGCCACTAGCCATCTAAGGGTCAGATCTGGAGGTGGTGTCTGCAACATTGGAGGAGCATTGTTTGTGACTTAGCAGAAATAACAATGCATAAGAAGTCAGAGTCTCCAGCTTCTATTCCTGATTCTGTCACATGACTTTGGTTCATGTTTAGACCAGTTAGACCAGCTGGCCACTCTGGATCTCTCTTTCCTTGGCTGACATGCAGATTGGAGAGATAGTCTCTAATGTCTCCTCCCAGCCTCTGATGCTTTTGTTTATACAGAACCAATTGGCCAGACCAAGATTTAATGCACATCCTTGGCCTTGCTCTTGGAATGAAAGGAGAACTTCTACACATTAAGTGGTTTGCATGGTAAAAGAAGACAATGGTATGTTCCAAAGTTTATAATAGATGTTAAATGATGAGAAGAAAGATGGTTTGGTTTTAAAACTTAGACCCTGGGTCAGGATTTAGATGGTGAATAATTCCAAACAAATTTATTTTATTCATAATACTATTTTAGTTAGTCTCCATACATAGCCTCATATTGACTTTGAGATCAATGGGCCTAGTGTCATGCCCATCATCAAAACCATTGCTCAAAATGTCCTAACACAGTAAGGCAAGGCTTAAAGTAATATGTGATTGTGCTATTGGTGAAACCTGGAAACAAATACTTGATTAATATTAGACTGTGCCCTGCTAGAGAATCTAAGTGGAATATTGAGGAAGAGGCCCACTTCTAGGAAGTATAGATCACTTAGCTGAGAATCAAAACCGGAGAGCTCTTAATTCCACCTGTGATTTTTTAATTTAACTGGCTTAAAAATGTGCTTACAGTTTCTTTATTAGAATACAGACATGTTGTTCATGTACTATCACAGAGAAATTTTTCTTATACAGTAGGCATAATATTAATGTAATAAAGGAAATTATAAAATAACTACAAAATACTTAATATCAATAATTCAGTTCTATTTATTACTGCTTATTTCAAACTTTAAAGAAGAAAAAGACTTTCACAGTTTCATTCAGGTGTGTGTACCAAGGCAACTATAAACAGACAGAATTCCTTAAACATAGAAAAACAGAAATTAATCTTTTCAAGAGGAATGTAAGGAATAATATTCAAGAACCTATCCAGAGGGGCCAGGGTGGCTCAGTCGGTTAAAAGTCCAACTCTTGGTTTTTGCTCAGGTCATGATCTCAGGTTCATGGGATCAAGCCCTGTGTCAAGCCTGCCCTCAAACCCCACCTTGAACCCCACATCAGGCTCCACACTCAGAGGGGGAGTCTGCTTCTCTCTCTCTGCCCATCCCCCTGCTCATAGGCTCTCTCACTCTCTCTAAAATAAGCAAATAAATCTTAAAATAAAAGAATGTATCCAGATGCTCTATATCTTATGAATTATTCTTAACAAGTCTGTAGGTAACACTTTCCTTATGCTCTCTGAGCTCTGTTTCTTTTTCTTTTCTTTCTTTCTTTCTTTTTTTCTTTTTTTTTTTTTAAGCTCTGTTTCTAATGGAATATACACATTCACCATGTAGATAGCTGCAAGGTTTCTGATCCTAACATTATGATTTTCCAGTTCAGTAGAAAAACTACCAGTTAATTGTTTTGTTTGAAAATCCTGGAAATCAAAAGAAAAACAATAGTTTCATATATAGTAAAGAAAGCATATTTCAGAAATTCTATTGATCTGGGGAAAAAAATCTTTGAAAATTGATGAAATTTTGAGGACCCTCTCAAGAGGACTCTATCCTGTTCATGAAATAGTAGATGCTAAAGCAATAAAGTCATTGGTTAATGCTTAGTTTTTTTAGGTCCTATAGGGGAGGCATCATTCTATGCTTCTTCCAAATAAATAAAAACTGATTCTATTTTAGCGTTTTCACTGTCACTAGTGTCAATTCTACATCTGCAAACTAAAACAGTGATAGGTAGTCAATTATCAGAGTACTCAAAATTTGTCATCTAAAACCTTCATACAACTTAATTACGTTTTCTATTATTGTTCTTGCTATAAAGAGTATCAGAGTAATGATCCAAACCAACATTTTTATCTCACATTTCCTAGCACTTGTGATTTTCAAGACTTTACTTTCTCTTCCATTTCATCAACCAGTGCAGGATTTCTCACAGGAGTGCTGTGGACACCTTATACAGGAGCACCCCACAGTGTTTAAATGCCAATCACAGCCCCACCAGCACAACTACAGTTGCCCCCACATGCTGCTCAACACTGGTTGAGACCCTCTGCTATATTTCTTGGAACCCCCCCCCAAGGCAGATCCAAAGTTACCGTCTCTTCTGTAGATTGTTCTTCCCTCCTTGTTCCTCTTTTAATTCCAGTGGAATTAACTGTCATCTTCCTCACCACACTGCAGGTAGGCTAATTTGTTCCTTCTCTCTCTCCCATTTTTTTCTCCCTTTTCCTCTCTCCCTCTCTCTGTGTTTTCTTCCCTCCTTCTCACTCTTGCTCTCCTCTTCCTCTGTTTTTTTCTCTCCCTCACTAACCTATCTCTAGTCTCTGAGCCAGTGGAGGACAAGAACAGTGTGGTGTTCACCTTTGTTTCTGCAGCATACACCAAAGTGTCTGACACAGAGTAGACATTCAATAAATGTTGTTAAATTGAATCAAATTGCTCTGCTTTATAAAGGCCTGCAGGCTTTTCCAATCCAGAAGTATTTTAATCATGCCAATTGGCGTCCATCTAATTGCAATTCCGAAGCCAGACCTGGCAGGCACCAGAATAACTTACAGAACTTTTAAAAATACAGCTTTAAGGGCCCCACTCCATAGCTACTGAATCAAAATCTGCTGTAGAGAAGCCTGAAAAATGGTATTTTGACAGATTTCTACAAAAGAAATGGTATTTTGAAAAATGCCAATCTTCTCCTACACCATGGCTTTTAGTAGAACCTTTTTAATTTCTTTGTACTATTAGGCAAATCAGGAGCTCCTCCCTAGGAAGAGCTCAGATCCTCTTCTATTTCACAGAGCAATGTGCAGGAAGTAGGGTGACTTGAAAAGCATTCACAAAACAAATGCATTGAGTTAGCGTACATTTTTGACTGCTTCAAATAACAAAAGTATACTGAAAAGCTGCTATTGAGACAGCAACTTAAATGATTCAAGTATATGGCGAAAATGCTTGATAAAGATAAAAATTCTAAAATATATTTTCTCCTTTTCTGTGAATATGTTTAAAAGTAAACACACTTCTAACAATTAAGATGCTTGGCAGCCATTTCCAGTTACATTTATGTTTGTAATATTCCTTTTGCATAGCCACTTATATATTGTTCTTTTTACTGTGTCAAATAGAATTTTCAATGCCAATGTGGGCCATGGAATTTGCATTTGAACACGGACTAGTGGAAACCTAAGTCACCCTTTCCCTTCTCTTCCAGGTTGGAAGATATCAGTATTCCTTCAGTCAAGATACCTCTAGAATAAAATCTTTAAAAGGCAGGGAGGGCACTTAGGTGGCTCAGTCAATTTAGCATCTGCCTTTGGCTCAGGTCATGATCCCAGAATCCTAGGATCTAGGCCACTCAGCGAAGAGCCTGCTTCTCCCTCCCCCTCTGCTCCTTCTCCCCCTCATGCCCCCCCTCTCTCTCTTTCTCTCTCTCAAACAAATAAATAAAATCTTCAAAAAAAAAAAAAGATACCTCTAGGGTAATCATGTTTTTGTCTAGTTATATTTTAAATGATCAGTACAAAAAAGGCTGTGAGATTGGGATGCTATTGGGGGATAATGGCTAGGAAAGCCAAGAAGGCCTAAATCTACCCTTGCACCAGCCACTTCTCCAAGTGAGGTCCCAAAAGGAGATATAAATACAGAGAAAATGGTAAACTAAAGCAAAATGCCACTTGAGTTTTGCTGAGAAGTGACAAACTCAAATATAGCTGCCATTAAAAGCACGGGACAGAGTACATGATTTAGGCTTAAGGAAGCTTCTCTCTTTTCTTTGAGCCAAAACCTAAATATGACCATTTTACCACTTTGAGCCCAGACATATGAGAGAGGATAATGAAGAGTGAGAGCAATAGGCTCACTAATGAGAAATGACTTGGCTTTCCCCTGGGTGGGTAAGAGATATCCTCAGCCTATTACCATACTTGTTAGAGGGGGAAATATATTTACTGGAGATTGTCTGGACTTCTTTGCAACCTAGGTGAAGGGGGAAGATAAAACACCCTCCCTTCCCCACAAAAAGCAAATAGTCAAGATCTTTCCAGTTCAGGAGAAGATATTACCATAGAAAGGAGAATGAGGCAGGGTGTCTGTGAACTTCAGTGACACCAGTAAGCCAGCCTTTCTTGGGAATAAGAGGTGAAAAGCTGAATGAAGACCTCTTCTGAGGTGAAGAGAAAAGCCTCTAGCTCCAATCTCCTCTAGAGGCCTAAGGCTACTCACAAAATGACAGGCACCTTTCATAAGCTGCATATATAGAAATAAAGACCTATCAAATGAGAAAAAGCAAAGACTATTCAGATCTTGTTATAGCAAGAGAGTCAGCCACCATCACTTGCATTCTGGTAGAAACTTGAAGGCAGGAAGAAGGATGGGAAAGCTTTATAGTGGAAAATAAGGAAGGCTTCAGGTATGCTTTGATTGGAGGCTCTAGGCATAGGGACACTTCAGGCAAGCTAATTAGAAGTGGAGCATCTTATGTGATTAGTTAGAGATGCATATTTAGCTCTCTCTTGTAGGTCCTAACCTGGAAGTGGGAAAAATAACTAGAAAAGCTATCAGTTATTAATCAAGTCCTGGCCATTTTGGTCTGATCGCTATGGAAGTTACAGTTTGACTTCCTGAATTCTTACTGGAGAAAGCAGTCTGACTTCCTGTAGATTTGACTTGGCTTCCAGGACTGGTTATTAAAGATAAGAGGTTGGTCTCCTGAGCAGATTGCTGCATTTTTGGGTCAGGCTTCTATTTTTTTAAAAAAGATTTTTTATTTATTTATTTGACAGAGAGAGACAAACTGAGAGAGGGAACACAAGCAGGGCGAGTGGAAGAGGGAGAAGCAGGCTGCCCGACGAGCAGGGAGCCCGACGCGGGGCTCGATCCCCAAACCCTGGGATCACGACCCGAGCCGAAGGCAGACGCCTAATGACGGAGCCACCCAGGCACCCCTCAGACTTCTATTTTGATACGTTGTTGGCCATTATCTGTTTGTATATTCAGTCTTCACTTATAATCATGCTACCATTCAAAGAGTGTTGGGGATCAACTGTGAGCTTGTTAAAATTGCAGAATATCAAGCTCCTCCCCAGATCTTCAGAATCAGAATCTATCAAGTGATTCTTATGCAAAGTAACAGTTGAGAAACAACTGGGTCATAATTCATCCTCTTTGTACCATAGGCAGGTACTATCTCCATTTTAAAGACAAGGAAATGAAGGTTTAGAGGGCTTTAGTGACTGACCCAAGAATGTGTCTAGTAGGTGGCAGAGCTAGGATATGAACCCAGTTGACTGCCAACCTCCGCCATTTGTACTCAACCTGAACGTAATCATATTCTCAACAGATGAAGAACTAATAAGTGCCATGAAGTGACGTAGTACTGTGTGCCAAGTGGGACTACAAGATAAATTCTTCCTAACAAGAAGCACTGGGCAATGAAATGAAGTGTCTTTGCAGGCTTTGGTGAGGTCTCATTTAGGGCCATCAAGGTTAGTGAGCATTAGGGTCCTCGAGGCAAGGACATTCCTGCTGTTAGAAAAAAATTCTCAGAGGGTCCCACTGGAGCAGACTATTGAACTTTGACATGTGACATTTCTTCCTTTTCATAGGAAATAAATGGAATTATAACCTACGATCATTATTGTTAAGCAAGACATATCCTTTCACAGAAAATATAATTATACAGACTGCAACAAAGGTAGAATTGTGCATTGTACACAAAATTCCTGAATTCCTTCTTTGTCCAGAAATAATGTTTTTAGCTTTTTTGTTCTATATTTTAAGGCATAAAGACTTACCAGAGATGTCCTAAAGAGTTAGAAACTTGTGATTATATCTCACCATTGAAACTGCCTCAAATACAATTAGAAAGTTATAAAAGTGTGTCATCAAAAAACCAATAGTTTGTGCATCTAGTGAGGCTCTAATAGGGATGGAAACATTTTCTTGCCTCTGAAACAGGGATTCAGTCATGTCCAAGAAGCTTGACTGGGTTGTAGCCCGACCTCTCCAGCTTCCCAATGGCCAGGTGAGTTATAGCAGCTCCTAGAATCACCACAGGTGAGTATTAATGGTTAATTAGCAAAGATTGATGTCATTTGAAGTTTAAAATGAAAGTAGGGGTCACTGTAGGTAGGATTTATTCTTGTTTCTGTCTCTCTTTGCTTGTTCTACCTATACTAAGGCAAGAAATGCAATCAGTACATACTTATTTTTTTAAATAAATTGTTACATATTTTTAAGAAATGTGATAAGAAAAGACTTTTTCTCTAAATTTTTGTGTAACCATATTTGGGAACATATTTATAACCAAAGCACGACCCTTCACCTGATGACAACCCTCAGAACATTAGGTATAAAGACTACAGAAATAAGTAATATAAAAGGCAATGATCACAAAATCCATCAGATGATGGCAAATGCCAACCTTTTTATTCTTTACTACAAAATATATTCAAAGATACTTTAAACATTTCGTTTTTATTGAATCCCAGTAGACAAAAACCAAAATCTGATTTTGGATAAATAAAGATCCAGATGAATGGTCTATTTGACAAAGAAACACAACACAGTCTATTAAGTAAACTTTTATAACAAAATTGGAACACAGTTTAATTGATATACCAGTCTTAAGTAACAATCCACCAGTAAGAGTTAAGAAGGAAAAGAGGAATGTTATTTTTTTTTAAAGATTTTATTTATTTATTTGTCAGAGAGAGAGAGAGAGAGAGAGAGCACAAGCAGGGGTGGGGGGCAGCAGGCAGAGGGAGAAGCAGGCTCCCCACTGAGCAGGGAGCCTGATGCGGGACTCGATCCCAGGACCCTGGGATCATGACCTGAGCCAAAGGCAGACACTTAACCGACTAAGCCACCCAAGCATTCATAAAAAGAGGAGTGTTCTAATATATAAGTAAACATATAATTATTTTCTGAATACAGTTTTAGGTTTTCATTCTTTTTCCAAAAGAATGTGCAATCTCACTCTTAACTTACAGGACAAGACATTAAGAACAAGAAAGCCATTTCACTTCCTTTTGAGATTCAAGACCTTACCTAGGACATTGTGTTGTGGTTCATGTTTTATTTGTACAGAAACCTCAACACTGTGAGGTTGTAGAGACTTTGGGTGTTATTTTTCATGCATCAGAATACTAACCTATAGAGATAACAGACCTAGAGATGGACAAAGTAGAAAAAATTCTCTCAGTCATGTCTTTCAAAAATCTATGAGAGATGTTCATGGAATCCCAGGCTTATGTGGAACTTAGTTCGAAAATGATGAAAAAATGTGGCAGCTGAAAATAATCAAGTCCCTTTAATTTATAACTCTGTCACATGCAAAAGAACCTGCATGTATTCTTTAAAAATTTTAAATGCCTCCCAAACATTATAATCCAAGTATTTGATATACTTTTTGCATTTTAATGTCTTTTTAAAAATTAAATATATAGGGACGCCTGGGTAGCTCAGTCGGTTAAGCGTCTGCCTTCGGCTCAGGTCATGATCCCAGGGTCCTGGGATCGAGCCCTGCATCAGGCTCCTTGCTCAGCAGGGAGTCTGCTTCTCCCTCTGCCTGCCGCTCTCCCTGCTTGTGTTCTCTCTCTCTCTCTGACATAAATAAACAAAATCTTTTTTAAAAATTAAGTATATATATATATGAACAAGACTATCGATAAAATATTTTTCCAAAGCAGACAGAACAGTAATGAAATTATAAAACAAGACACACAGAGAGTCAGAGAGAAAAGCTTTAGATCCTGGAATCTAAATGGGACCAAGCAAAAGTTATGGCCACACTCATTCCCGATGGGAAATGTTTATTATTAATGGGGAGGAAAGTGAATATAAATATAGCGAGACATCATTTAACATTTAAGTTCCCCAAAATGACAGAAAGTATTTTAATTACAAACTCAGTATGCATCGCTTGCATTCATTAAAGAAGCCAAACTACAATGTTATGTCTTTAATGTTTTATAACATTATCATTTCAGGACAAAAAATGCATTTATATATTCCAAAGATTGGAACATTGCAGAGAGAATGAAAGAATGAATGAAGCCAAAGAATAATCTGATAAACTAAATAAAAAAGTTCAGTTCCAAAAAATTTGTAAAATAGCCACATTTCTGAAAGAGTACATAGTTAGGAGTATTTTAGATGGTCTCCCACAAGGAGCAGGGAGTTGTGTGCTTTTGTAGAAAAGTAGCGACTGCAACTGGAAAGGAACACCCACCCTGTGACTCAAGCTTCTCATGTATCCACTGCAGGGGTCTGGGCGTGTTTCTCCTCTAAGTAGACCGAGGGAAGCCCCCATCCCCCCCACCCCCGCCCCTGCCCCAGCACCTTTAACACCACAGGAATCCTATACAATGAAGGAAAAGGAAATGAATGAATGAGGCAATGCCAAAAATGCACATTTATTCCTAGTACTTTAGTTTAGAAAGAATTCATAAAGTTTCTAATGCTCATTTTGAGTTGTCTAATGAAGTGCTTCATTTTTAAAAGTTATTTGTTATGCCGTGACTGATCCAAAACATACCTTCACATCTGCTACCCTGTAAGTAGCTGTATAAGAAGTTGTTTTTCTGGTTTCCCTGAGATTAAGGTCTGAGGATGATTTCTGTCTCCAGTCCTTTCCTGTAAATATGAAACTGCAGTCAAGCATTGCACATTTATGTCTCTCTGAGAGCAGGTGGAGGTGAAATAAACCAGATGAGCTTCAGGCCCTTTTTATTCAGTCTGGTTTGTTTGCTTCTTGGTATCCAGATTACCCTAAGTGACATGATTCAAGCTGAAGTTTTCACTGAAGTTCTCATGATTTTCTTCTCAGACTTGAAAGCAAAAGCATAGCAACATGAAGAAAATAGTGGTTACTGACCATGATTCTACCAACACCTTTCTCCTTTACACGTAAATGGGGGGTGAGGCAAATCACCCTTGTGATCTTGCCTTATTGAATGTAGCTATTCCAGGAAAGGTTGGGAGGAGGTGAATAAACACTTCATCAAAATCTACAGAGGCAATCAGTGCACAAAAGTTGCATCAAACATTATGTGATCATTTTCTTCTTAATATCTTTGCTTCCTAAGCTCGCTGGTGGCATTAGAGTGGTGTATGGCTTGAATAGCAATGTGTTGCCTTGTCTTGGTAGGGCTCACAGTGTAATAGCAAGGATTATGGTCTGCCATTCCAGCTTATAGACGCTGTTAACCCCAAAGCAAATTGCACAGTCTGTCTTGCTTTGGTTATTACATAGAAGTTTGACACTCAACCCCAAAGCAAACTGTAGCTCTAGCCTATTGTTATTTTTTGTTGTTGTTGAAGTTTGGAGTTCAACACTATTCTTTTTTCCCTACTTTTCTCTGTTCCCCAGTAGCCAATAATTTATGTTACCTATAGTAGCCCACAAAGCATACTTCAAATACTTCGCGCACATGCCCCCCAACCCCCACATTGACTTTCGCCATAGCCCTTTGCCCTACTAACTGGTTCTGAGTCCAAGAGATACACCTGAGAAATATAAAGACCAAAGTTTCATTTTTGCCTAAACCACTTGTTGTTTTCAGTGTGAAGTCTGTGAACCAAGTGCCTGAGCTTTGCCTAGATTTCCCAAGTCCAGTCTCGACTTACTAAATTGAAATCCTGAAGGGGGTGGTGTGAAATCTGCGGTTTTTAGTAAGTCAATTTCTTTATGTTATTCTTTCATGAACTACATTATGACAGACATTGGAAGATATATATTTAAAATCTTCATTCTCTGTTTGCTCTCATGCTTCCTTATGAAACTAACCAAGGTCGCATGAATAGCATCAAATCTTACACTCTCCTGCTGCCTAAGTCCAGTCAACAGATGTCTACACCAGCGCTCACAACCCCTCTCCACCCCCTTGTTGCTAGCTGCTGAAAGTATACTCCTACCTGACTCTGTGGCCAGGAGCTGTTGTGGATGAAAGCTGTTAAGTCATGTAGTAAAGATAAGTGATGTCCCCCACCCCCTCCATAGTCCCTAGAAGAATGGATCACAGGTGACTCACAAGCTGTTTGATTGCCCATTTTTCTTTCTATTGGCCCAGTTCAGGCATCAGATTGCAGCTTGCCTGACTCCTATAAAGTGAGGCAGAGGTTGGAGGTTGGGAAGTCCTGGTAAACAATGGAAAGTATCCCTCAGGTTAACATGTTACCCTTTTTGTTAAAAGTCACAATTCCCCTCTTGTTTAAATTATAGGTCATTGAGATTATTGCTCATGCTTTCAATAAACCCAGTAAAAGGAAACATAAACTCACATGCTCTAGTGGGTAGGAGAAAATTACTAAAATAATAAGATGAAATGAGCAGAGGTTAAGGGAGGAAGCCCATGATTTTTAATAGAAACCACTTATGGCTTAAAGGATCCATTATGTTAGCTGTTTTTTTCAATTTTAGAACATTATAGTTGAAAGAGTCTCTTAGATAATTAAATGAGTTTCTTCTGTGACTTCTACCCTCTCTTTAAATATCTCAGAATTCATGAAGCTCATATTAAAAAGCATCCCATTTCAATACTTTATTTTGCTAAAAAGTTCTTCCAAATTCTTCCCCTTTCTAGGTTCCACAGCTGGTTCTGGATCCACTTTATGGTGCACTATTATCGATGTTGGTCCTAGACCTACAGGATAAGTCCTTCATGTAATTGAACACAATGTTCAAGCCCATATCCTTAGATACAGCAAACATTCCTTCCTGGTGACATTTCCAAGTTCCCTGGCATCCTCATTGTGTTTGCCCCTGAAAAAGTGCATGTTTACCCATGTCTCTTAGAATGTGATCCTCTGAATTGAACAGAATGCACTAGGCATGGCTGGACATGTCCTGGACACTGTTTTTATAACACAACCTAAAATTTCATTAGTTAGTTAGTTAGTTAGTTAGTTAGTTAGTTAGTTAGTTAATTGCAATCATCACAATAATATTTACATAGAACTTAAAAGTCAGCTAAAATGTTTAGGTCTCTCCTTAACACATACCACCTCCATGCTGGTATTTAGCCAAACCTCCCACATCTATACTGGTTCTTTTGTTAAATGTAAATGTATAACTAAATGCATTTACTGATAGGATTTAATCTATTTGTCTTGAATAATTCAGTTCACAGAATGAATGATGATTCTTTTTTCCAGTATTTAAACTTTCCTTCCAGGCATCACACCTCAAAGGTAATAGACCTGTTATTTTTGGGGAAAATATTATGTGAAGTAAATATTATTGGCAAATTTTCAGATTTTAAAAATATTCTCAAGATCTATTTATTACAAAAGATAAATAAACCAAGGTATTATTTACCAAGTCATTTCTACTTGTTCATATATATATATAGAGAGAGAGAGAGAGAGAGAAATATACATATTAGGGATATATATAATATCTATTATATATAAGGGAATATATATACATTTATATAAAATGTCTATATATTTATAAATTTATAAACATATTTATATATAAATATAATATAAACATATATTTATATAGCATAGATATTCTATGATCCTATTCCTTTCTATGGTGTATATATATGACAGACGTATATATCATACATGAATCTATTTCAATTTAACTATCTCTGTCTTATGTCAGAGAGTATTTATACAATCCCATTTAAGTCCATCACAATTCAATAGTTATTGAATGCTTACAAGTAATGTATTTAACAAATATTTATTTAAACCTAACATAGTAACAGGCATAGGTGATAAGTATATACTGGTGAATAAAATAGTCATGGTATCTGGTCTCATGGAGCATTTAAGTTACATCTAGTGGTGAAGACAGAAAACCAACATACATGCAAAGCAATACATACACAATTACAATGTGTGATAAGCCTGACAATGTAAAAAAAACAGAAAAACAGGTTGAATGACCTACTTTAGTAGGGTGGTCTGTGTCCCTTTTTTAAACTAACCCCATATGAAGTATTCATTTCCAATAAAAAAAAGCAATTCCATTTCTGTCATAGTTTCTAATGGCTATTCGGAACTATGCATCTGTTCAAAGGTTTTTGTGGCTATTTGAGTAAGCCTTAAAACACCATTATTATATAGTTTTGAGACAGACAATGTATTTGATCTGAGATATGGAAAAAATGATGGTTGAAATAATTCTACTGCCTTAAATAGGGTTCTGAGTTTTCAGTTTTTCTGTGGGATCCTTAGGAACAAACCCCGTAATTCATAATTGTAACCTTTTGGGTTTGTCATAAATTTATAGGTATTGCCAAATGATATCAATTTAGGAAACACATTACAATGTCTTGAAAACAGAGCTGTGCAATTATGTGATCATAGTTACATCCTTTGATGGTATTAGGTTTGCTAGGAATTTCTAGGCTGTGAGTAGTAGCAGTTTTCTGGAATTTCTTAAAGCCATCATTTGGCTGCCTCTTGCAAAGTTTGTTCCCAATAAAATAAGATTAAAGAAATAGTATTAGTTAACTTCATCTATTTTTATTAATGAAAATAAATGTACTGTGTCTGATCAGTTTGCTACCATGAAGGAAGAAGTGCTTATTCTGAGTTGATTTCACCTAATCAATAGCAGAGTTTGGGAAAAGCAATAACTTAGATTATATCTGGGAATTGGTGACCTGGTGGAAGAGAAACTAACCAGAGTCCAAGGAAGTAAGCAAACAGTCAAAGGTCAGGACTCCAGTAATAATGCCACATCAGAGAGCTTGTCTGAACAATGACATTGAAGATTCAGACTAGAATGGGTATGAGGAATTTGTCTAATTCTGGGACTAATGGAAGGGGGTAAGTCTTTAGAAATGAATAGAAAGATACAGGGGTTATCAGATACATAGCAAGTTCCAAGTCATTCCAAGAGTCCCTTAAAAACAGGAAGGTTGAGAAGTGAATCAGGCCCAGCCCACAGAAAATGGGACTAGTGATAAAATAGGCCCCAAGCTAGTAAGTAGAATTTAGGACTAGTCTCCCCCACTTCCTCAATAACTTCCTGTGCCTTGGCACAGGCAGAGAAATTTCTGGTAAGGAAGAGACCCACCCAGAAGTTAGCCAGAGCTAACCAAGTAGCTCTTTCCCTATTTAAGTGTCCAGTAAAATGTTTGTATGGACTACACAACTGCAGACCATGTTCAAGCCCATGGAGAAGTTGCATTCATGGTAGAAACAGTTGGGATCCTGGGTTTTAGGGAAATAGGTTGAACAGTGAAGCTTGGGGGAAAGACCAAAAGTCTGACCAAGTTTGAAAAAAGGTATAGCAGAATCAGTCCATGAACTGGCTTTAGGGACAAATGGAGGGAAGAGGGACAGTGAGATAAGGGCCAAAGTGGCAGGAGAGATATGATCTGGGCTAGTGAAAGAATAGACAACTCGAGAAATGCAGGAGAAAATTAATTAGGACTGAATTTTAAGCTCCCTCTCTTGAAGACTCCTTTCTGGGTAAGAAACACAAATATCAGGATTGAATGGACTCCATTTCTTGGTGATTAAATGCTAAGGAGGAATTAAATGGGATGCAGTTAGGTCTACTGATGGAGGCAGGGCACTGTTTACGTCAGAAGGGAGAAGCTCCATTAAGTTGGGATCCAGAGTGGCTTGGCCATCCACAGTAGTATTTAAAATAGGCTTCCACACTGGGAAAGTTTGTGGAGACAAATTGTCTGCATATTGCATACAAAACTAAATACAAAAGCCTTCTGACATGGAGTTGAGAGAGATCAAGAACTAATGGCTCAGAGGGTCGTGCAGTAATAACAAGCAGACTGCATCTCAACCTACGCACTGGTGCTGGGAGCACTTTTGATTTGCTGATCTATGACTTCATTATTGGCTCACAGAGAGGGGCAAGTAGCCCCGGTTAGCTCATTTATTAATGGTACCCTCTGGAACAGGCTGGCAGGAAGCAAAGCCTGACAGTGACGATAAGCCATGAGGTATGATGTGGCTGAATTTTCAGGAAACTGACATTTGTGCAGAACTAACATCTGCATCATTTCCCACTTTTCCCTAATATGCTGGGCATGTGCACCTTGATAACTTGGTGGCAGTGGGAAATGGCATCTCCAAACACAAGTAAAGCAGAGGTTTTAATTGCCATCTTGTTGAAAGCAGGCAGATCAACGAATCACAGGGATCATGACAGGAATCATAATTACTCCCATACTTTGGGCCGAAGAACCATGTTCCAATCAATGAGGATATCCTTTTCCAATGATGTAGGTACATGGGGAGGTGAGGGAGGAACGGGCAGCAGAAAGATGAGCTGGTTCAATCCATACACTCAAGGCAGACATTCATAGAGAAATTGCAATGGGATCACGCTCACATCCAAGAATATAAAAACAAGCTTATAATAACAAAATCATGGTGGGGCGCCTGGGTGGAAAGTCAGTTAAGCGTCTGCCTTTGGCTCAGGCCATGCTCCCTGGGTCCTGGGATTGAGCCCCACATCGGGTTCCCTGCTCAGCAGGGAGTCTGCTTCTCTCTCTCTCCCTCTACTCCTCCTCCCTGCTTGTTCTCTCTCTCATATAAATAAATAAAATTAAAAAAAAAAAAAACGAAATCATGGTTTTCCACAAATTCTTCTATATCCATGTCCATACAACGAAGTGAAGAATTTAGAAAATTCTTTGTGCACATGGATTCTTCTAGACATAAAGCAACTTTGTAAATAATCAAATTTCATACATTTCAGATTTAAATCCTTATGGCATTGATTTGGGAGAACAGTTCAGTGTGAAGTGTATCTCCACAAAGACTGATACTATGCCACTCTCCACTCTAGAGAAGAGTATGGAGGTTCCTCAAGAAGTTAAATAGAGCTACCCTACGACCCAGCAATTGTACTACTAGGTATTTACCCCAAAGATACAAATGTAGTGATCCAAAGAGGCACCTGCACCCCAATGTTTATAGTGGCAATGTCCACAATAGCCAAACTATGGAAAGAGCCCAGACGTCCATCGACAGATGAATGGATAAAGAAGATGTGCTATATATATGCAATGGAATATTACTCAGCCACTAAACAAAAATGAAATCTTACCATTTATATCGACATGGGTGGAACCGGAGCATATTATGCTGAGCAAAATAAGTCAATCAGAGAAAAAAAGTTATCATATGGTCTCATTCACATGAGGAATATAAGAAACAGCAAAGAGGATCATAGGGGAAGGGAGGCAAAACCGAATGGGAAGAAATCAGAAAGGGAGACAAATCATGAGAGACTTTTAACTATGGGAAAGAAACTGAGCGTTGCTGGAGGGGAGGGGAGTGGGGATGGGGTAATTGGGTGATGAACATTAAGGAGGGCATGTAATGTAATGAGCAATGGGTGTTGTATGCAAATGATGAATTACTGAACTCTACATCTGAAACTAATAATGTACTATATGTTGGCTAATTGAATTTAAATAAAAAAAAGAAAGTAAAAGGTCAAGTCAATTACTTTTATCCAAAGAACAGAAAACAATAAACCAGTTTGTTTTTTCCCTCCAATGAGACTAGTTTTCATTCTATTAAAAGAATTTCAAAACAACATAAAAATATCTGGGTGAAGGAAAGAGACTATCTTATAATCTTATTGTCCTTATATCTAGTCTTGTTGTTCATTTTCTTCACAGATTAAATGAGGGGACAGCCATAATTATCGGAGTAAATTCAACTCTGAAGAAAAGCTAACTATGTAGCACAATCGGGTGTGTCCCCTCATGAGTAGGGAGAGAAGAGTAACATGATCTGACTGAAACCCACCAGGCATTCTTTATTAGCCAAAAATAAAATCTATTTTGCTTTTTTCTTTAGGTTAAGAAGTTGTAGTTCCTTAGTAAAAACACGCTTTTTTCTTAGAGTTCAAAAATTCAGCCAACATAAGTCATAAATCACAGTTCAAATGATTCCTGTGTAGTTGTCTAGTTATCAAGCTGTGACCTAAAGGTGCCTATCAGAGCCTGCTCATTTTTTGCCAAGTTAACCCACACATCCACCATGAACCAGAGATCACTCCATAATGATGAACCATAAAATCATGTCTATATGTTAGTCCTTTTTTATTCCTCTTCAACATACTCTCTAAACCAGATTCTGGTTTCAATCTGTTATTCATCCTCTAGAAATTATTCGTTTAATTTCCAGTGGAATCTGTTACTGATTTTTCAATGCATTACTATAATTCTTCTTATTCAAAATTTGTATAAAATAATATATTTTCATTTAAATCTAATTTGATACAAAAACAACTAAAACTAGGAAATGTCATGTTAAGTGGTAAATGTACCATAACTGCTTGAAAATTAATCCATCTCCAATTAAGAAACTGTGAAGCACATGCGCTATTATGCTTCATTGGTTTTGTATATGGTTTCAATAGTAACCTTATGTTCTCCCAACTTTCTGAAATGTGTTTAAGATAATGGCATAAGTTCATTTTTCCTTCTTTTAAAATTCCCTTTTATTTAAAAATAGGAACAACCAGAAAATCTTTAGATTTCTTCAGTTGAATTGCATAAAGATCAAGGCTGTTAATATGAGAGTTTAATATGTGACATCTATATCAATTACTATTAATTTATATTGAAAAATTTTTGAGCATTCCCAGACTCAAAAAATAACCTCTCTTAGGCTTTTCTTTTTTTTTTTTAAAGATTTTATTTATTTATATGAGAGAGAGAATGAGAGAGAGAGAGCACATGAGAGGGGGGAGGGTCAGAGGGAGAAGCAGACCCCCTGCTGAGCAGGGAGCCCGATATGGGACTCGATCCGGGGACTCCAGGATCATGACCTGAGCTGAAGGCAGTTGCTTAACCAACTGAGCCACCCAGGCGCCCTCTCTTAGGCTTTTCTTATACATTAGGACACATGTTGCTAATGGACATACAAAATAAATCAAGATAAAATACAGATGCTCATAGACATGGTTCAAACCTACTGCCGAGTATAGTTTCAGGGAAGGAGCTTGGGGGCACCACTCTCGTTGCTGGGGTGTACTCTGCTTCTATAAGTGCTCGCAGCCAAAAAAATGCTGAATGCTATTTTCACTTTTTTCCTTTTTTTTTTTTTATAAAAGTGAAAATCTTTGGATTTCTTTCAGTTAGCAAAAACAGGTACTAACATAGGTCCTTCATAAAAGTGAAGTGGCATACTACAAACTTTCAAAAAGTGAGGGATAAAAAAAAAGAAGAAGATAGCAGGAAGGGAAAAATGAAGCGGGGGAGATGAACCATGAGAGACTATGGACTCTGAGAAACAAACTGAGGGTTCTAGAGGGGAGGGGATGGGAGGATGGGTTAGCCTGGTGATGGGTATAAAGAGGGCACATACTGAATGGAGCACTGGGTGTTATATGCAAACAATGAATCATGGAACACTACATCAAAAACTAATGATGTAATATATGGTGATTAACATAACACAATATAAACAAACAAACAAACAAACAAACAAACAAGACAAAACAAACAAACAAAAAAAAGTGAGGGATACCTATACTTGAAGAATGTGGGAAAAGATTCCTGGTGGTTTGGGACCGCCCTTTAGGAAAACAGAATCTATCCCCAACAGCTGGTTATCGGGACATCTTACACTTCAATCATTTTTGGCAAGAAGAAATCTGTTCACATTTTCATTACAGTTCATAAGATTTATTTATGCTATGCCCCCAAAAAAGGCAAGTCATGCCAGAATATTGTCTTTGCTTACCCAGGAGAATAAATTTCAAAACACATAATCAAGGTGTCATAAGAACTTAATTTCTTCTTCATTTGTTCTTTTCAAGATTTGTTTTCTTCTTCAGAATTATGACTTCATTATGGCCCTATGCCATGCTCCTAGTCATTAGAAATATAAAAGAAAAACAAATATATCTGAATCCAAGCTTAGCACTGCATCTGTCTTTGTCTTATCTACCTCCATCCTCTGTCTTTTCAACTACCACCAGCTGGCCTTTTTTTCCTCCTGTCCTGATATATGATATCTGTGGGGTAAGGTTCATAAGTTAAACTTTAGTGTTAAGGCAAAAGTTTCAACAAAAAGGGTATTTCAAAAAAATAGAATCACTCAACAGCAGTTACTTACAGTGGGTGGGGAACAATTTTTCTAAGCTTCTAATATTTCCTTTCATGTGAAAGGAGCTTCAGTAAAGAAGGAGGAGGAATTGAACCTGGAGCCATAACTTTAGAGTTTGTGGAGCCTTTCTGGACTGTTTCCTGGAAGCCAAGCTGCCAATAGAGAGCTCTGCTCCTCTGAGTTATATGGCATCCATGCTGTACACATACGGAAGCTTATGTTGGTCAGCATTGCCTCACCCAGCAGACAAGTTATTAGGTGCACATCTGAGGATAAGAACCTAATGCCATCAGGAGCTAAGTCACATTCTCCAATATCACTTTTATTAATATAAAATTAACTTTTGGCCTCATTTATCAATTGGTAGACAACTTGAATGGGTAAAACAGTGGAATTCATTGAGCCTCCACAAATTCAATACTTTTCTCCCTCATGCATTACTCAGACTTTCAACTTCACCCTACCCAACCCATATTCAGTTTAGAACTAGGAGTCTGGAAACTCTCTTCATTTGTGTTTTGGGAATACCCAATTAATGATTAAATCCTTCAAAGTGAGATTATTCTACTCTTTAGTAGCAAATTCTCACCCACTTCCCCCCCCCCCCCCCCGCAAAACTCACAAATATCTCAATCAGGCTTTTTTTTAGGTATAAAATCAGTGGAACTCTAAGTCAGCCATGGCATCTCATGAAAGAAAAATGGGGTATGAAGGAATACTATTGATGGAAATACTTAATAAACATTTATTCTGCAGCACTGACCCAGCCAGCAGACATTTAGGTGAACTCTTGAGCTCTGTGTTTGATTTTTACTAGTGTGCTAGCTCAGTGTCCACATTTTGAATAACTGTCAAAAAATTTCTCCCAGAATAGGGCAAATCTGAACTTGGTAGTAGTTCAACATCTCTCTTTCCATCTCCTCTTCATATTTTACCAGCAGGAACTTCTCTTTAATATCTATGACAATACTAAAAAGGAAGGCACATCCAATCCAGAGTCATCCTGGATCACTCTCTGGTGACTTAGCCACTCAAGGCCAACTCTTTCTGAGCATGAGTCTTTTTGTTGTCTCTAAAGAAGATAGGCCTTAGTGTGCCTTGAGATTGTTAAACAGTCAGAAGCATAACTAGAAATTTTGGCATTCAAAGCTATTATCCCCTTGAAATCACCAGGATTTATACAAGTGCCTATAATTTATAAGCTACTCCATGAAATCCGATAACTCAGTGAAGGTCCCTGAGATAATAGAAGTTGCATCACTTTACATCTGTATATTAGTAACCAGCTGAGAATCACTTGCCAGCAACATCCCTGAGAGGAACATACAAACTAAAGACTGCTAAGAAGAGAACCAGGGGTCCTGCAACTTCCTATAAGCAAAGGCTATGCTCCCAAGGGCTCAAAAATGTTACATCCTCTCTTTGTCATATTATTTCTTCACAAGGATTTTTAACATGTGTATATAAATGTCACAGAACTTACAGGACTTGATTAGCAAATGTCTTGGAAATTCATTGTGAAATCTCACCATCAGCTGGTATTCAATAAAGTTCCTATCCTGAGTAAACTCTATGGAAATTAAAAACATGAAAAACAAGGAATTTTAAATTTTTAAGAACTAATAAGAAAGGATTTGAATAATTTAAAATACTCATTTCCATGTGATTAGTGTTTCATTGGGGGCAGATGGAAATTCTTATATCTTGACTATTACAATAGCTTCCTTGGCTAGTTTCCATGCTTCCACACTTGTCTTCCTCCTGATTGCTTCCAATATGGTAGTTAAAATGTAATTTTTAAAAATAACAAGTCAGATTAAGTTAATATTCTACTCAAAACACCATGGTTTCCCATCATACTTAAAGTGTGAAATTCTTGCTAGAACTCATACAGGAATTCAGCAAAGTGGCAGGATATAAAATCGATGCACAGAAATCAGTTGCATTTCTACACACTAAAAATGAGACAGAAGAAAGAGAAATTAAGGGGTCGATCCCATTTACAACTGCACCAAAAATCATAAGATACCTAAGAATAAACCTAACCAAAGAGGCAAAGAATCTGTACTCAGAAAACTATAGAACACTCATTAAAGAAATTGAGGAAGACACAAAGAAATGGAAAAATGTTCCATGCTCATGGGTTGGAAGAACAAATATTGTTAAAATATCTATGCTACCATGTGGTATATATATACAATGGAATATTATGCCGCCATCAAAAAAAAAAAAAAAACAAAACCCCAAAATCTTGCCATTTGCAATGATGTGGATGGAACTAGAGGGTATTATGCTAAGCAAAATAAGTCAATCAGAGAAGGACAAGTATCATATGATCTCACTGATATGAGGAATTCTTAATCTCAGGAAACAAACTGAGGGTGCTGAAGTGGTGGGGGTGGGAGGGATGGGGTGGCTGGGTGATAGACATTGGGGAGGGTATGTGCTATGGTGAGTGCTGTGAATTGTGTAAGACTGATGAATCACAAACCTGTACCTCTGAAACAAATAATACATTACATGTTAAAAAAAAAAAAAAAGAAGAAGAAGAAGAAGAAGATAGTAGGAAGGGAAAAATGAAGGGGAGGAAATCGGAGGGGGAGACGAACCATGAGAGACTATGGACTCTGAGAAACAAACTGAGGGTTTTAGAGGGGAGGGGGGTGGGGGGATTTGTTAGCCAGGTGATGGGTATTAAGGAGGGCACATATTGAATGCAGCACTGGATGTTATTCACAAATAAGGAATCATGGAACACTACATCAAAAACTAATGATGTAATATATGGTGACCAACATAGCATAATAAAATTAAATTTAAAAAAAAAAGAAGGCCCAAAGACCTAAATTAAAAGGAAAAATTAAAACTTTAAGAATATTAAAAAAAAAAATGTCTATGCTACCTTGAGTGATCTATACATTCAATGCAATCCCTATCAAAATACCATTAACTTTTTTCACAGAGCTGGAAAAAAGTAATCCTAATATTTGTATGGAACCAGAAAAGACCCCAAATAGCCAAAGGAATGTTGAAAAAGAAAACCAAAGCTGGTGGCATCACAATTCCGGACTTCAAGCTCTATTACAAAGCTGTAATCATCAAGACAGTATGGTACTGGCACAAAAACAGACACATAGATCAATAGAACAGAATAGAGAACCCGGAAATTGACCCTCAACTCTATGGTCAACTAATCTTTGACAAAGCAGGAAAGAATATCCAATGGAAAAAAAGCCAGTCTCTTCAACAAATGATGTTGGGAAAATTGGACAGCCACATGCAGAAGAATGAAACTGGACCATTCTCTTACCCCATACACAAAAATAGACTCAAAATGGATGAAAGACCTAAAATGTGAGACAGAAATACATCAAAATCCTAGAGGAGGACACAGGCAGCAACCTGTGACTTCAGCCTCAGTGACTTCTTGCTAGACACGTCTACAAAGGCAAGGGAAACAAAAGCAAAAATGAACTTTTTGGACTTCATCAAGATAAAAAGCTTCTGTACAGCAGTCAACAAAACCAAAAGACAACCGACAGAATGGGAGAAGATGTTTGCAAATGACATATCAGATAAAGGGCTAGTATCCAAAATCTATAAAGAACTTATCAAACTCAACACCCAAAGAACAAAGAATCCAACCAAGAAAAGGGCAGAAGACATGAACAGACATTTCTCCAAAGAAGACATACAAATGGCCAACAGACACAGGAAAAAAATGCTCAACATCACTCATCATCAGGAAATCCAAATCAAAACCTCAATGAGATACCACCTCACACCAGTCAGAATGGCTAAAATCAACAACTCATGAAATGCCAGATGTGGTGAGGATATGGAGAAAGGGGAACCCTCTTACACTGTTGGTGGGAATGAAAGCTGGTGTGGCCACTCTGGAAAACAGTGTGGAGGTTCCTCAATAAATTGAAAACAGAGATACCCTATGACCCAGCAATTGCATTACCAGGCATTTGCCCTAAAGATACAAATGTAGTGATCCGAAGGGGTACCTGCACCCTGATGTTCATAGCAGCAATGTCCATGATAGCCAAACTATGGAAAGAGTCCAGATGTCCATCAACAGATGAATGGATAAAAAAGATGTGGTATAAATATATATATATACATACACAATGGAATACTACTCAGCCATCAAAAAAATGAAATCTTGCCATTTTCAGTGACATGGATGGAACTAGGGTGTATTATGTTAAGCAAAATAAGTTAATCAGAGAAAGACAATTATCATATGATCTCACTCATATGTGGAATATAAGAAACAAAACAGGATCATAGGTGAAGAGAGGGAAAAATAAAACAAGACAAAATCAGAGAGGGAGCCAAACCATAAGAGACTCTTAATCATGGAAAACAAACTGAGGGTTGCTGGAGGGGAGGTGGGTGGGGGGATGGGGTAACTGGATGATGGATATTAAGGAGGGCACATGATGTGATGAGCACTGGGTGTTATATAAGACTGATGAATCACTGAACTCTACCTCTGAAACTAATAATACATTATATGTTAATTAAATTTAAATTAAAAAAAGAAAAAGTAAAATAGTCAAATTCTTACCACAGCCTACATACTACAAACATGTAGCTCCCTTGCAAATTTATCTCCTACATTATTCCTTCTTGCTCACTCTTTTCCAGCCACATTGTTTTTTTCTGTACCTTTAACACACCAGGCACACTCCACTCTCAGGGAATTCGCACCTACTATTCTCTCTGCCTGGTATTATCTTCCTCCAGGTATGGACACACTCATCCCCTCACTTTTTTAGGATCATTGCCCAAAATCAACTTCTCAGGGAGGAAACTCGGATCAGTGGCCTGAAAAGAACACTTCCAGTCACTCTATCTTCTTACATTGGTTTATTTCTCTCAAAGCACTACCACTATCTGACATTATGTTATATATTTATTTGCTGTCTCCCTAAAAGAGATTTTATGTTCTGTAAGTAATGTATTTGGTTTACAGTATATAGAATAATGCAATAGTAACCACTCAATAAATATTTATTGAATAAATGAATTTTATTTTAAACATTGTTACAAATAAAATCAGTGTATTTATGTGATGTGATCTGGTTCGTTACTTGATTTTTAAATTGGTGGACATAAGAACATAACATCTGCACCTCATCAAATTAATTTTGTTGTGTCACAAGTGGTAAGCCCATTTTCTGACTGTTTTCCAGAATTCAAACCATGCTAGTTTTGTGATGAACTCAATAAATAATTGAAAAAGTTGATTTACACATAGATTTTCCATGGAGAGAGAATCTAATTATGTCATTTGTTATAAAAATCATGACCCAGAGGCTGCGTTTAATTCTAGTAGAATCCAAACCAGAGGGTACTTGGAAAAGACTGTTACTCTGACTTTAACATTAATTATTTGATATCTCTAGGTGGAAGATTTCTTTCTTATTTACATTTTTCCTCACTTAATATTAATTTTTTTTTCTCAACAACCTGATAGTGTATATAGAGCAAAGTCTTTGAAGACAGACTGAAACTGTATTAAGGCGCCCATTCCAGAATGTATGGGCTGTATGTTTCCATTTTCAACTTCAATCTCAGTTCTCTCATTTGTCAAGGGGTCTCATATCTACATCACAGTGTGAGTTTCTGTGTGTGTGTGGGGGGGAAGCTATTGAAGTAATAATCTATAAAGGACCTGGTCTAGAACCTGGCATATGGTAGGGGCCAATTTCCTTACCCTTCCTTACCCTAACCCCTCCCCTTTATCTGTGCCTAAATTAAAACCTCCTTGGGAAAGTAAAGCCAGAATCACCCAGATTTTTTCAGAGAATCTAGAAAAGTATTTGTTTGAATGATATGAAAATCATGTCTTAATCATTCAATTTTTTTGTTCTAATATCTATGTTTTTGTAGAGTAAGGAAATTGACAAGCGACATCAGCCTTTTTCTCCCATCTCCAACTTTGCAAACAACATTTTCTGTGGTTGAGGCATTATCAGCTGAGGTTTCAGTAAGAGTTGATATACTGAACACATTTGGTTACCTCAGCCAGCCAAATATAATTCTGATGAACATATCCTGGCTAGTCCTCCCCTCTCTGTTCACTGTTAGAACTCTAAATCCAAGTACATACCATTCCACTGTATCCTTCCAAGAGATTCAAGGGATTATATTTAATTACAGACAACATAAATTATCAGTGTTGTTGTTGTTGTTGCTTGTAATCTGTTAAAGCTTTGTCAGATATTCTGGATCAATCGCTTTGCCTATGGATTTGAATGTATCCAAACTCAGTCTAAGTTAATACAAATGAAGTCTGTTAAGTATTAATCAGTTATCTTCCTTGTTCTACAAAGACAGTATTTGCTTACAGAGCATTAAAATTGAACTAGGATTGTTTGATGTGCATCAGCAAAGTATGTTACATTTCTCCTAACCTGTCTCAATAGGATTACATTTAAATTAATCAGAAATACAGAAAATTGAGCTTGATAGATACTTTGGATGAGAAAAGGGGAATTCCTATTGAAATTTAAACCATGGTTTAAAATTGCTCTAAGATCCAATCTAATAATTAACTGATTTTTATTACAGGTTCTTATAAGGCTACAAGATGGCTCAACACCAAATGGCTCTCACAATAATACTGGATTCATGACACTTGATATAGGATTTGACTTTTCTAAATTATTTCATAATAGAAGTTCAAATACATTGCTACTTTCAAATTGGATGTAATTTTAAACATCTTAAGCCATATCATGAATTTAGAAAAATATATTTTTAATGGCTGGTCAAAGGAATAATTCTTTCATAAAGCCGTAAAATCACAAGAGTGGATTATACTATTAAATTGGTCTCTGAGGAAAATTATATTGATTTTATTGCTAAAAATAATGACTTTCCCAGGCTTTCATGAAGAAGGTGCCATATATGATCTTTTAAATTATACTAGCTCCAGCCTTTTTAAATTTTTAATATTGATTGATTGATTGATTGATTGATTGCTGTGATAAGGAGGACAAAAGCAAGAAACCTAAGTAGGCAACAGGGATCCCTTATTGCTTGAGAAATGGTAATAGCTAGATGTGGCTAAAACTTACTCAAATATATGTACGATGACAGTATGCAAATTTAAAATAATTTTTTTTTTTTAAAGTAAAGATCTAAGTTTGGAGAAGTACTATAGGGAACTCAAGACATTGGAAATATAGATTTTCAAGTTATATAAAGTTGGAAGAAGAGGGATGAGAAAGCAGAAATTAGGTAAGTCATCAGAGATGTTAAAACAAATGGAGCAAAGAAGTAGCAAAATTGGTGGATTATACTAGTAAAGAAAATGATGACTTAATAGCCCTTTCATTTAAAGTACTTTGAAATGTCATACGTATGCAATTTAGTATACCTATGAGGGGAGACACAGAGAAAGAGTAAAAAGGTTATTATTATTATGCCTGTCATACAAATGAGAAAATTGAGGTCAATAAATTTAAATAACTTACCCAAGGTTACATGTCTCTAAGTGCATAAAGACCGGTTCCTCATCTGGTATTCTTTCTAAGACACTAATGTCTTATATATCTAGAAACTCAGAAGTGGTAAAAGGTGCAAGGGTGATATAGAAAAGCACAGGAGTACTGGAGAAGCCTCTTGAAGAATGGAAGGAAAGATGGATGTCATAAAAAGGAAGCTATCTCTCGCTATATAGGCATCAGCCCTGGCCAGACTAGTGATTGACCCTCAGCTTCAATTTATACCACTGAGAGTTTGATGGTTCTTCAGCTCTTTCTCTGAATCTATAAATCATTCCATATTTTATCTTTTCAATTATTTTCCCCAAATTAGCCGAAGTCCTATGACATTAGTAACCTTGAAAAATGTTGATTTGACCACACACTATATAAGGAGAAAGACAAAAAGAACTGTATATAAACACTGTGTTCTGGTTGATAATTTTCTTTTTCTCACGTGGCTACAGGTCAGCGATTCTGAAACTATATTTGTATTAGAATTGAACAAATCAGTAAATAAATTGCTTTTAACGAGAGCCAGGTTTCCTATAAGCCAAAAAATTACAAACAAGGAGAAAAAGCTAGAATGAATTAGTCAGAAATCAGTATGAAGTTATGTTTATTTAAACATATATGCAAAAGATAAAAATAAATATATTTGTATATACATAGTTCACAGAATATATATATATATATATATTCTCTCTCTCTCTCTATATATATACATATATATATACACTTTTTTTCCCCTTAGTTCTGTCTGCTGATAGGGCCTAGAACCAGCGAGCACATCCACACCAGATCTTTGTTTCTAAATACTGTTCTCCAATAAAAAGAAACAGAGCTCCTTAGAGAATGGTTGATCCTAGGACTGAGGTAGGGAAAATATAACATGCTCTTGACGCATCTTACAGAATCAGAATAGGGAAGTACTCATAAAACAAGGAGAGGGGTGCATGGGGTCATGTCAAAAAGACCTAGGAGCCAACCTGAAAAGAGGTTCTGATGGCTAAAGCTGGAACAACTTGAGCAGCAAAATTAACCATGGTATTGAATTACTACAAACCAAAAAATAAAATAAAAATCCATGAGTCCACATTGACATATATAAATAGGAGAGAAAGAACAAATCTTCCTTACAGAGGAACCCCAAATACCATACTCCCCCTTCCAGGAAGTGGAGCTTATTCTTATCCCACTGAATGTGGGCTGGACCTTACAGTGAAGAAACCTAGCAAACACTACTTTAGTTAAGCGATCAAAGTTAACATCACTAGTGATAAGTCATGTTGATTTCATATATCCCTGATAGGAAGCACCTCTGCGTTATTCTTCTCCCAAAGTCATAATTCCAGTCTAATTATGAAATTGACCAAACAAACTCAAATTGAGGGAAATTTACAAAACATGTGATCATTGTTCATCAAAACTGTCAAGATCTTAAAACTGTCACAGATCATAGGAGCCCAAGAAGATATAGAGACTACATGGAATGTACTACCCTGGATTTAGATTAAATCCCAGATAAATAGAGGACTTCAGTGAAAAAAAAAATGGTAAAATCTGAATAAGTCTGTAGTTTCATCAATAGTATTGTACTAATGTTAAATTCTTATTTTTGACGAAAATACTGTGGTTATGTAAAATGTTAACATTAGGGGAAGCTGGATGAAGAGTATATGGGAATTTTCTGTACTATCTTTACAATTTTGCTATAAATATAACATTATTCCAAAATAAAAAGTTAAATAAAATCATCCAGTTTTTTTTTTCTTGCTTAATTTCTGCCCAAATGGTACATGGTAATAATGAACAGATTATCCACAATCCCATTCAACAGTGGAACAAGAATGTGCCTTTACACTGGAGAATTTCAGTACCTGCTTTACTGAAAATAAAATCTCAAATATTCTGAGTGCTTAACCTAATGTTGATTTATGGGGAAAAAATAAGACAAAGGCATTCCCTGAATGCTATGTGGACTAAGAGTCTATGCAAATCCAAACATAGGTATTTGAAGTTCCCCTAAGGCATCCACCAAACAGCATACCTTGTTGAATGGGACTTCATAATAGTACATGAGATAAAAGGAAGGTATGATGTAAATAATTGACTTTTTCATAAAACGAATATTTATTAGCCATTTATTATGTTCCAGCTACTCTGCTAGGCAGTAGGGATAAAGTGCTGAGTGGAAAAGATATTGTCTCACCTTTAATAAATTTACTATTTGATGGACTGGCTTTGAAGATACTCATCCTTTAGATTCTGAGGCCAAGAAATATTTTTGCAACTTTCACACTCCCACTTTTTTTCATCAAGAGCACAAAATCTATTTGCAATTAATCACTTTCAAACCAGAAATAGAAACAGGAGGGACCTGCTTTTTCATTAAGCTTACTCATAGGGCTTAGAGTCAATCTTTTCTTCATTCCGTTTTCCAAAATATTACTGATAAATAGAATGTTTATTCATGCCCATCTAGCTCATTTCAATAGATATTTTGGTGCTGCTTCAAAAAGCATAGGGAAGGGGCGCCTGGGTGGCTCAGTTGGTTAAGCGACTGCCTTCAGCTCAGGTCATGATCCTGGAGTCCCTGGATCGAGTCCCGCATCGGGCTCCCTGCTCAGCGGGGAGTCTGCTTCTCCCTCTGACCCTCCTCCCTCTCATGCTCTCTGTCTCTCATTCTCTCTGTCTCAAATAAATAAATAAAATTGGGCGCCTGGGTGGCTCAGTTGGTTAAGCGACTGCCTTCGGCTCAGGTCATGATCCCAGGGTCCTGGGATCGAGCCCCGCATCGGGCTCCCTGCTCCACGGAAGCCTGCTTCTCCCTCTTCCACTCCCCCTGCTTGTGTTCCCTCTCTCACTGTGTCTCTCTGTCAAATAAATAAATAAAATCATTAAAAAAATAAAGAAAGAAAAATAACAATACTATAAAGCAAAACCCATGTTAAAGTAAATGTCATCAAGATTTCTAACAAAGTCCTATAAGAGTATGAGAACTTGACCTATATGATTATATTTGACAACACAAGAAGGGAAATAATTAAGTATCATTATTGTACTTTATTGCAAGTTCTTGAGATTTAAAAAATGTGCTTGTGAAAAGAATAATTAGAGAATCCTTATTTAAGGAAATAGCACAGAATATTTTAGCCTTTGAGAATGAATGTATTCACCTAACCAAAAACTCAGAGAAAACTGAATGAATAAAAACAAGTTATTTTTATGATTCAATTCAAGGTTCAACTTGAAGAAAAAGAGTAAAGACTTAAGGAGAAAAATGTCACTTGACCACTACTAAGTATGATTTATCTCAAGTAAGGCTTCATAATAGATACCACAAGTTACTTGTTAAGATCTAATATACATAATTAACAGCATAAATTCTTTAAAAATTGGGAATCAAATGTTAAGAATCTATATTTAAAATGTTAATGTTAATGTTAAGAATCTATATTTAAAACCAATAATCAGCTTCATTCCTAACAATAAAAATATCATGATTGTGATGAAATGCTTGAGATTATATTAAAATTGGGACTAAATAAAGATGTCCATTATGATATGAAATAGAAACTAGTCACATAACTTTGAAAACTATAGACATATAAATGTACTAAAACCCTACCATCACCCACCATCATCAATTAAAAACTTTTAGAATAAAATAATTTAGTAAATCAGTTGGTTATAAAACATATAATATCAATAGCTATATTCTATTTCAGCAACAACCAATAAGACCCACTTCACAATAGGTGCCATAATCCTAAAACATCTAACATTAACTTTCTTCAGAGGTCTATAGGGGAAAAGAAAAAAAAAAAAAAACTATAAAACTCAACTTTAAGAGATAGAACATTTTAAATTTTTTTAAGATTTTATATATTTATTTGAGAGAGGGAGAGAATGAGCAGGAAGGAGGGACAGAGGGAGACAGAGAGAGAAGCAGACTCCCTGCTGAGTAGGGAGCCAGACCTGGGGCTTGATCCCAGGACCCTGAGATCATGACCTAAGCCAAAGGCAGACATTTAACTGACTGAATCACCCAAGTACCCCAAGATAGAACACTTTAATAATTGGAAGAATATGCCAAGTTCCTAGAAAGTACGGTTACCTATTTTGAAAATATCATCTAACCAAATTAATTTTAGTTTTAATATGAGTCTAATAAAAATTCCAATGAGATTGTTTTTGGAGTTTGATGAAATGATTCTCAAGTTCATGTGCCATAATAATGGACAAGGTGCTCTAAAACATTTTAAAAAGATGAGTGATGAGGGGAAACTTGCTTATCGATATTAAAAGACACTGGACCATCATATTGCCTTTTATGGTTCTTCTGATTCTGATATTGGACAATAATGCACATATTTTATAGTTATGCTTTGTTAATAGAAATCATATCATCTTTGAAACTTTGTTTAAATTATTCAAATATGTTAAAACAAAGTGACCAAAGATGCAACACATAGAAAACGAATATTTCCGGCATCATGGACACACACAGGTTACAAACCCAGGCCACTCAGGGATAGTCTATAGGGAGGGATCATGGCTATCGCTGCTGGCACAGCTCAGGCGCTCATCATCTCTCCCCTGACTATTGCAACAGTTTTCTAACTGGTCTCCTCACTTCCTCCAACACGCTGTGCCCATGGCTGAGAAAGTCATCTGCAGGAAGATAAACTAAACCATGTTGCTTCCAGGCTTAACCATCGCTGGTTCTCTACTGGCTACCATGCTGACAGCTATCACCGTGGCCCCCTCTGCAGCCTGAACCTCATTCGCTACGCTCCAGCTGCAGGGAGCACCTCATCCACATTTCCCTATTTAAGTCATGATCATTAATATCACTCCTCTTTGAACATGGTTTTTCTCCTGCCTAGAATGTTATTTCAATATTCTGTTCAAACACATCCCAGCGCTTCATGTCGTCATTTAAAGCTTAATTTTTTTTATATTTCATGGAAGGTCCACGAAGGCCACATCCTTATGAGTACTGTATATGCCTGGTAACTACATCTGTATCTGCCACATGGTAGGAGCTCAATAACTATCTGTTATATGAATGAAAAAATGAACATCTACTATAGTTGTGTCAATTTGTATTACAATTATTTGCTTATCTTCTTTGATCCTATTTGAGAGCAGGGATGTGTTTTAGGGGTGTTGTTTCTTTCATTTAAGTTTGCCTTCAATGCCTAGACCCATGGTCAGGGCTCAAAAAATATTAGTTAAATGAGTGAATAAACAATGTAATGTTCCAACAAAAGGATATAAGCATTACTTAACCAGCCCAACACTATATACAGTAATTTCTTGCTGAAAGAGTCAATGAAAGAAACATTTGTATATTGTTTTAGAATTAATTGATACTTATTGCTACAGTAGGTAATTCTGTTTAGATAATTCTTTCACACTTAGCACTCTTTTCACATATTACCTTACATCAAAATGACATTCGTTAGCAGTCATTTCATACTGAAAGGCAGATGCCCTAAGCACTGGTACCAAATGATTTTTTGTTTCATTTCTTGGGTTATCCCTTTGAAGTAATAGGGACCTTCTGGACAGCAGCCTTTCCTAAGTCCCTTTACTGGACAGAACCTTGGGCTTCAACACTAATTTTGGCATTGTAATAATTTGTCAGGTACTTAGCATTATTTGTATATCCCCCAGCCAAGAATGTATTTTCTGATAAACAAAAACTGTAAAGGGGAAGTTGGGGGAAAAACCTAGAAGCATGATCTTGTGAAAACTCTCAATTATTTAGTATGTCTACAAACAGCAGTCTAATTATAAGTTCCATACATATCCTTTATAACAATTTTTCCAAGATTTCCCTATACAGAGACATGTATATGTTCCCTTCCTATATGTATAATTACCTGAAAGCAATATGATTGGGTGTTTTTCAAAGAACTCTGTAATTAAAATTTGTCCTGAATTCAGACTATTGAAATAGGTCCAAATTACTGACATTTACTGCATTTATAGGACTCATATAGCTAATCACTCTCTAATCCAGATTGCTTTTTCATGTAGTAAACTGTTCTTTAAATGAGCTGCTTCATAAATTCAGATCTTTTGCTCTTTTAAAAATTATTTTAATGAGAGACAAAAGGAAAAAAAGAGAGACAAAACCATAATATGAGTTTGAATTTGGGATTAGTTTTCCTCACACTTAAGTAAAGAGAAAGCAAATAAACTTAGAAAACTTTACATGGGCAGACAAGAGTGTCTGTTTACCTTTGTCTTAGATGAATATGAATTCTCACCTGACACTTCCCTGATGGTAAAGTTAGTCAGTAAAATGTCCCCAAACCATTACCATCAATGTATACCACTTTCTCACTTAAAGCCTAAGAAGCTGGTGCCTAGTAAAAACAGAGGAAAAAAAAAAAAAAAAAAAAAACCTCCTGAAAGTAGCTCATGTTCTAAAAAAGATAAAATGGAATGTAGCATGTAGCACACCATCCAGCAAAACCCTTTGAGAGTACAAATATATGGTGTTTGAGTTTATTTATTTATCTACCTATTTATTTTTTCCTTTAGTTTTATTAGTTTTTTTTTTTTTTGCAAATATTTCTTTCTTATGCATGTGCTTTAAACATTTAGAGAATTTGGACTCACCTATGTCCATTCCAGTAAGACAAACCCATTTTTGCCCCTTCTTCTAGTCATATAATTGGATTTAGCATGAGCACACACACTTAGGACAGACAGGACACCACTAGCTACAAAAAATGTTTATGTGAAGCAAAATCGCACTCAAGGAGTCTATTTGCTTTTTAGAAGTTCATTATGTCATAAAAATTATCAGCTCTTTCAAATGTTGCTAATGGCAAACAATGCTTTAATTACCTTTCCCTTTCTAAAAATGAGAAGTGCTGGGGCGCCTGGGTGGCTCAGTCAGTTAAGCATCTGCCTTTGGCTCAGGTCATGATCCCAGGGTCCTGGGATCGAGTCCTGTGTCCAGCTCTCTGCTCAACAAGGAGCCTGCTTCTCCCTCTCCCTCTGCTTCTTCCCCTGCTTGTGCTCTCTCACTCTCTCTCTGTCAAATAAATGAATAAAATCTTTTTAAAAAATGAGAAATGCCGGGACTCTTATCTTCTGAACTTATGAAATACCACTCCAACCCTTCCCTGTTATCTGTGCTTCGCCTCTATTTTTGCAGGCATGAGAGACGGCTACCCCTCAAGCACTGGGTCAGCTGGGCTAAGAATTTATTTGAACTGAGTTTATTTACATTGGCTTTTGTCACTTTAGCATAGGGGAAAAGCAAAAATGACCAGTAGCTATCCAAACCAGAAGCCTCGGTGACAAGTAAGAAAAAAAAAATGTATCTGTTAATGATCAAAAAGCAACTTCTACCAATGTACTAAAAAAGGGTCAAAATACAAGGGTTTCTTTTTGCCTTATGTCCCTATTTATCTGTACATAGTAGCCAAATTGCCTAATTGAGTTATCTGCCTAAAATGAGTTAGGGCCTGAAGTGTTCATATTTGGCCTGGCTCTGCTTCTCTTGTTGCTTGCTCAGCTTTATACCAATTAAGAGTCAAACTGGTGAGTGTAAGGAAAAGGTAATGCAATACTTGTTGCATTGATGAATTGTACTGATTTCGAAGGGGCCAGAAACAAGAGAGCAGGTAAAAGCATTCAGATCAAGCTGATAGAGTGGGTGAACACGCATCTGGGATGGGGTTACATATTCAGGACTGGGCTGTGCTGGGACTGAGTGTTCTACCTCACTTCTGTTACAAAAGAGACAAAATGAAGAGCTTGAGATTGTGTTCTGATGGAGCCTACACACCTCAGCACAGTGGCCGCACCTTTCCTACCAGCAGGTTTCAAAACTAGGCTAAAGACCAAGTCATCGCCACCAGCTGATTCAACAGATTTACATCTGAACTGAAACTGATGTAAAAACCAGATTTAACTTCTTGTGAGGGAGCTTTTAGGATTTAATAATGGCATCTCCTTCTAAGGGCTAGGAAAAAAAAAAAAAAAATGCCAGGACACAGCTTTTGAAGTAGGCAATGAGCATCAACGTTCCTAACAGTCAAATCCCAAGAACTTGAACTTGGCAGATAACTTCGTTACGAAAGTGAGCACTGCTAGAAAGGGGTTTGGCTGTTGAATGAATTTCTTTTTTCCCTTTGCACTTGATACACTTTGAAAGTAGACATAGAAAACTCTTGGTTGAACCAAATAAACCCTGTATATATCAGATTATTAGTCTCATGTGTGACTTCCAGGTACATTTTTGAGGGTAGTATCCATCTAAAGGCATTTTAAAATTAGGGTTTTCTCGTGAATGTGGTAAAAATGGAATTTATAACAAGGTCACTAATGGAATGCATTTGCATGACTCATTTATCCTTTTATAGGCTATGCATGACCAGACACAGGGTGTTATCTACAATGTTCCTAAAATTACCTCTCTAGGACTTTCATCCAGCTTTAAGGAACTTCAAAGGAGGAAACATATTTCTCCTGGGTGACTTTAAAAAACAGGTAAATGATTTTTAAATGAAAGAAAAACAATCTCTTGGGGATTGTGTATAGGAATCTGCACTTTAACAAGTATCTGAGATGGCAATAACAGAAAAAATGGGGAAAATCAAATTTACAGGAAGACTTTAGTCTCCAAAAAGATGGTCTATGTATTAGGAAACTATAAGAAAATGCTTCCTTATATATTTTATGTTCTAATGGTAACTATTCCGAGGAAAATAGCGTAAAACAAAACAAACTAAAACCTTGTTTCCATTTTAAGAAGCAACTTGAGCTGGTAGGGCCTTTTTCCTTATATCAAGTACCAATCCCTCCCAACTCCTCCCCTCCCCCAGTTAGTGAGTGACAAGGAAAACCTTGAGCTAAATACCTAAACTTTCTATAGCTACTTGAACATTTTACAATTTTTAAAGAATTTATCATTTAAAATGTATAATGAACAAAAGATAGCCCGTTGGTGCTTTAAGTCTTTAGGTGTAATACCGTTCTCCCTTTGCATTTTGATGTTTCATTTGCAGCTAGACACTCAGTCCTCACCAACACCGGCCCTACTCAGTACCATTCACATGGAGAGAATTAATTCACTGGAACAAATCACAGGAGAGCCCAGGCAAACTGATTATTTTCTTTATCAAATTCAGGATGATATTTGATTTCCTTCTTAGTATGAAAATTCTGTTACTTTCGGGTTATATAAAGCTTGAGATAGGAGGCCACATAGAAAATACAAAGAAATGAAGTCAGTGGTCAAGCTCTAGTTCAGCTGTACTTCAAAATGAATTGGGCTTATGTCCCAGGCCCTCAGGTATCTGAGAAACCTGTAATAAGGGATACTGGTCCTTCCAGATCCTTGGTCCTTCTGGGGGCAACTCTCAGTTTTGAACAACCTTGACAGATGAGAGTCATGAGGAGGGAAGGAGCTGTATTTAGCCTCACCTCCACAGCCCAGTAGAACATCAGAATCCCTGGGGCACATTTCTCTTAAAAAATAACTAACCACAGAAAAATGAGGATAAGGGTAGTTAGAGGTACAAAATGGAGAGCTACAAAAGGCAAGCTGAGCCTTATCTGCAGGCCTTCCTTCTATGGAGACCTGAAGTCACTCTTCAAATGTTCGTGATGTCAACTTTGCCATCTGTATCTCAGGGATCTGAGATTGGCAGGGCTTTCTTTTATTCAAGACAAAGAATTTTGGCGCCCTTGGCCCTGGGAAGAGGGTTCAGACATAGTCTGCTAGCCAGTCTTTGCCTAAAACTTGGTTAAAACACTTGGTATTTGAAAGAGTTGGTTTAAAACATAGTTAAATATCCATTTCTCCAGCTTTACCTCTGCTTTAAGGTATATCATAAGAGAACAATGTTCCTAGGTTATCTTAGCTTCTTATAGAAACATCTTCTAAAAGTTAAGACTTAATATTAGGCCCTCAGCTTTTATAGAGGTAAAATTAAAACCTTGGACATATAACTGCCTATTCATTGTCCCATTTGTAAGAATCCCCATGATAAATTCCCTCGAGGATTCAGTCAGGAAAAGCATTTTCTTCAGATAGATTTTAATACTACTTATATTAGGCAGAGGGAAATTAAATTAATTAATCTGTTTCTCTTTTGAAATTGGCTTCCACATTCACCTTGCAGCTGTAGTAACAAAGCCATTTTAATTTCCTGTTATAATGGACTAGCACTCTCTTCCTTTCCAACCTGTGTTACTCACACTTGAGATCTATAGATTAACTGTTTTCAGAATCACCGAGAAGGCCTCTGAAAATTACAGGCCCCTGAGCCACTCCCCAGAGATTCTGATATACCAGTTTTTAAAAGGACCTAGGAATAGACACTTTATTCAAGCCTCATTGTTATTATGCATCCTGAGTTTAAAACTATTCTAAGTGGGTTTTTTTTTTTTGCAATTTACATAATTCCTTTATTATTAAAATTAAAAGGCCACTATAGCCAAAACTAGGAGGAGAATAGACGGGGTTCATATTGCTCTAAGTGGTTTTGATTGGTCTTTTAGTAATATTAGGGGATTCAGATCTTTATATTTTTCTGATTGAACAATATGGCTCATTTGAGATATTCACATCTACATGCAGTCTCGCCCCACACCCACCCCCCCAAAGAGGTAAGATAATGGAGGTAACAGATTACCAGATGGAAGGAATAAACACACAAGATGACCTCTGGAAATGTATAAAACTCACTCAGAAGTGTGTTGCTTATCATTAAGGACACATTAAGAAAAATACATACATAAAGAAAGGAATTCTGCAAAGAAACCTAGCAAGTCTGTTGCAGAAAGGGATAAAATTTCAGACTGCTAGTCTCCAGATACTTAAGGGCAGGATCCCAAACTATTTGTAGTTTTTTTTTTTGTTTTTTTTTTTTTTTCTTTAAGACTTTTTCATGCAAAAGGTTTTGTTTGGGTTGCAAACTAATGGCAGGGGTTTGATTACTAGATAGGTTCTAGCTTGCCTCTGCAAATGGTTTTCACAAACATGAAAACCAGGGTATAGCTGATTTGCAGTGAACGCCATTGGTAGAAATCTGAGAAACCTATATGACAGCATATTTTCTAACACAACTATTGATTCTTCCCAGCGTGAACAAAATCTAAAAGTATAGCAAATTAGCATATAACTCACTTGGCCAAACAAATTTTAAAAATTTGTTAGTTTTCAAACAAATGTTTTAAATCATACAAAACACTGTTTTAAAGAAACTGTAGATTCTTTATAGCATACTCAAAAGTATAAAATAGGTAATACAGACTAAATTTATTTTTATATATATGTAAATGCAATCTGATATATTCTTTATCAATCTAGCCTTTCATTTTTGTAGAATTCACATAGCAAAATATCTCATGTTTCCATAAAGAATTACATAAAAACAAACACACTGATTTGTGGTCACAACTTGCCAAATGAGTTTGAAAATTCATACAAAATGAAAAGATGGTAGTTAATTGTTTTTTAATTCTCTATTTAGACTTCTAAAAAAATATGGCAGATAAGTATAAATATTCAACCTCCTTTGGCTATAACGAACAGAAATAACCAAAATGGTAAAAACAGAGTAATATTTATAATGAAAGAAACTCCAAAGACCCTAAAAACTAAAGAAGGTGCCACCCGTAGGCCACAAAATTCAAGAAATTTCTGTTATATATAGTGCAAGTGCAACCAGGTGGAATGAAGATATTTAGAAGTGACTCACAACTCACTTTCCTAAGAAAGCAATGTAGTCTCCAAGCAAACAGCAGACAGCCTAGGAGAAGCGGGATTAATTTTCCTGTTTTCTAGAAGCAAAGGTCAGAGAGCCCTGGGGGGTGGGGGGTGGGGGAGGATTCCTATCACTGCTGTAATCAGAATCAGCTGAGTGAGGAAATGCCCAAGCAAGCCCAGCTATGCCTAAAGGAAAGCACGCTCTTTGCTGGCTTGTCAATGGATTTTATGGTTGGATGAAGCCATTTCCTAAAACAGAAAGAGCTAAAACATGTAATCAGAGAATATTTAGAAAATAACAATAATGAAAAATGTTCCACATAAAAATGTTGAGATTCAGCCAAAATTAAATTACTCTCAGGAAAAACAAACAAACAAACAAACTCTCACTACTTTCATGATTAAACAGGAAGGAATAAAAATAAATTAACTAAATGCCCAACTCATTAAATTAAGACTAGAACAAGAAAATAAACCCAGGATAAGGAGGCAGAATAAATAGCAGTTAATATTGGCATTAACTCTTCTAGTTTCTCTGTGTGTAGGGTTTAATTTAATCTTCTCTACCACCCATTGAAATAGATCCTACTAATAACATTATTTTAAAGATGAGGAAACTGAGATGCAGGGAATTTAATTTTAAAACTGCAGAAGTGGAATAATTGATCAATAAAAATACTTAGGTATTAGCAAAAATAAACACAAAAACAGAAATTATACATCAATTCCTATATATTCCAAATTTCTATGAGGCCCCTTACAAATAGCCTCACTTCTTACTTCTACCCTCTTTTGCTCCTTTCAAATTTCTTTCAAATTAAAAAAAAAAAAAGTTCTAGGCTATAACTGTCCCATTTCCAAGCCAAGACATGGAGCTGAATATATTTACATGTTCACTTACTTTTTTATCCAGTACTACATTAAATAGTAAGGCAAAAGAATGCAGAACATATATACCTAAAACTACACACCAAATAGTAGAAAAGCTAAAAGCAGATGATGATTTTCAACACATTTCTAGAAGAATGAAAGTGAATCGTGTGTTTCCCATGGGTCAAAGCTCAGTACAACTGGCCTGAGGCCACTGGCACAGGGGAAGAAGCTCACTGGCGTGGAAGAGCAGAGAGGGTACAACCTCATGATTGGCAGAGGCAACAAACAGTAGCAGGCACAGGTGGGGTGCTACATATACACATATACACTTATACACATATACACATGTATATACGTATATACATATATACACATATACATATGTATATACACATATACACATGTATATACGTATATACATATATACACATATACATATGTATATACACATATACACATGTATATACGTATATACATATATACACATATACATATGTATATACACATATACACATATATACACATATACTTATATACACATACACATATATACACATGCACATATGTATATACATATATACACATATACACATGTATATACATATATACATATATTCACATATATACATATACACATGTATATACATGTATACACACATATACAGATATACACATGTATATACATGTATACACATAGATACATATATATATATATGGAAGGGTGGAAAAGCACGGTAGCACAACTCTTTGGAGAAGAAATAAGGCAGGCAGGATAGATATTCTTGCCCTAAAGCCCTCTTTGTGCTATCACTCAGGGATCACCCAGTTTAGCTTAGCCAGCCCTGCCTGCACATGCTGAGGCAATCAGATATGCTAGGCCTCTCTGTTGCTTCATTCCTAAAATAGCCAATATATATCTATCAGAGAAGGAGAGTAAATAATAAAGCAACGAAAGTAATGGTAACAATAGTTGAATCTGGATAAAATGTCCTTTATACTATTAAGCGCAAGATACAGGAAACTGGAGCTATGTACCAGGCAAAGATGAGCTATGTACCAGGCAAAGATGTAGAGGAAATGCCCAGATGCAGAGGGAGAAGAGTAAAGATTCGAGGTCAGAAGTTTCTGGAAAAGATTTCCTTCGAGAAACTGAAACCCATAGAATGCTTTATACAACTTAATCTATTGAAAGGGAACTTAGAAAATGTAGATAACTTGCTTTTTAACTAGTAATTATAAAAAACTAGGCATCATTAATAATTACAGAGAAACAAAGTGTTTTGGAATGGATGAAGTAATCTTAATTTTCAACATGGTTCTGGTAGGAAAAATGTTTACATAGCAAAATAGGGTAAATGAATATTATTTTTACCATATTGGAAGATAGAGAGGCATATTACATGAGTGAAAACAGGGGGATAAAGAGGAGCTCAATTCCCTTTATCCTTCGTGGAAAGTCAAAAAGGAAAAATCATGAAGCAGCAAGAAAATTACTTAGAGGTTTTAGTAACAAAAGAATTAGTCAAGACGGGGCAAATGCACGGACTTCCAAAAAGGGAAATTAGGAAGGAGGTAATAGTGAACTGTTAGTTTGCATAAAAAAACACTGTAACATTGACTCTAACTTTTGTGCATGTGTAACTTGAACAAAAATAGATAAAATTAAAGACAAGACAGAGACCCCTATGTAGAGAATCCCGGGAAAGGAAATGCAGTGTGAGTATGCTGATATCCTCGGTATCAGAGTGGAGGCCTTGAGATGCTGGCTGATGGAACAAGAAGCAGAGGTTCCTGATTTAAAAATGCATATATGTTCTGGAACAAAACAATTATACTGGGAGGGGGCGGTGCTGGGAGATGGACGGTCGATATGTGCAAAGTCATCCACAAGTCAAGAGATAATATCTAAGCTAATAAACGAAGGGATGTAGAAGAAATATAGAAATTCAGAAACATAGAAGAAAGTTTAAGAAACCCTGAAACGAATGGATACAAGGAGATGCCTTTAGGAAACAAAATTCATGGAGAGGAGGAAAGGGAAGGGAGATGGGGTGAATGTTATTAAAAGCCTTTCCTTACCATTTACATTTGGGTCTGTGCACTTGTAAAAATTGATAAAATTGAAAAAAATTGATAAAAATCCAATTTTTAGAAAACCTATTTAAAAAGCATTAAATAAGGCAGGAGGTTTTGCAATACATTTTTGAAGCTAGAATAACCCTGATATTGATAAAGACAGAATAATATTTAAATTACCAACCAATACACTTATGAATATAGATGAAAAAATCCTAAATAAAATACAGTATTGCTAAATTGGACTCAGAATAGTATTTTAAAAATTATTATTGTGTGACAAGCATGGTTTCTTCTTGAAATGCATGGCTGATTTAATATTTGAAAATATATTAATGCAATGTATCATATAAAGAAGTCAAAAGAGAAAAAAAGAGCAGATCATGTGCAAGATGACAAAATGGTATTTGATAATACTAAATAACCAACTTATTAAACCAAAAAACCTTTTAAGATGATTAGCAACTGTAATATGCCCTAGCTCAGGTTAATCACGTGTCCCTATATTTGCTTATTTTAAATACAGTTGAGTGTAGTACCATCCTGTAGTGGTGATTTAGCAGCGGAAAGACAGAACAAAACAGACTAAGTCCTTGAACTTGTGAAACTTACCTTCTAGTGAAGATGGGAGCAAATAAATAAAAAGTAATATGATTTCTGGTTGTGCTGCATTTAAACTAAATAAAACAGAGTGAGATAGAAAACGAGATTTCTATGTTAGATGAATTGGCGAGGGTCTGATTTGCTGAAGCAGTGGCTTTTTTATATTGACGTATAGACGACACTCATGTTACATCAGTTTCAGGTGAACAACATAAGGATCGGACAACTCTGGAGATGATGCCGTGCTCACCACAAGCTGAAGCAGTGATTTTTGAGGAGGGAGTGTGCCTTGTGGTTACCCAACATAGAAAAATGTCAGACAAAGGGCTCTTTTAGAATGAATGAGGGAAGTGTGACGAGAATTTGGGAGAAAGCCAGGTGCCAGGTCACAAGTGGTCTCACTCGCCTCAAGTGAAGGCTCACGGGATCAATTGTCCCACTCCCCACGTGGCAGCATGTCAACCACGCTCCTCTCTTGATTCTTGGTCTCCAAAAAGAGTTTATCTTAAAAAACAAATGGAACACTTTTGTCCACACTGCTGCCTTCTTTCTGCTCTAGATTTCTCTCTCATATGTCTCTCCCAAACTGTGCCTACTGTCACCTTTCCACTGCTTCAAAGCCACATGTGTTGTCGGACTCTGCCCAGTCTGAACACAGCTGCACTTGCCCCCCACGTTGCCTAGGGTCCCGTCACTGCTCACCTCCGCGTGGTCATTGCTTTGCTGTCACTTGCAGGAGTCCTGCTCTTGAGAGGCTGCATAAAGGCTGGTGCTGCCCCCTCATTAGCTTCCTTAACTTATAATAGTTTTAGATAATATTTTTGCTACATGGAAAACCTAGAAAAATCAAGCAAATCTCTATTAGAATTCTTTAGAAAGCTCAGCGATGTGGATGATTTAAAAACTCCCTAATTATAATCAATAGGCTTTTTTTTTTTAAGAGTTTATTTATTTATTTGAGAGAGAGAGAATGAGAGACAGAGAGCATGAGAGGGAGGAGGGTCAGAGGGAGAAGCAGACCCCCAGCCGAGCAGGGAGCCCGATGCGACTCGATCCCGGGACTCCAGGATCATGACCTGAGCTGAAGGCAGTCGCTTAACTAACTGAGCCACCCAGGCGCCCTCAATAGGCTTTTTTATGCTACTAAGAAACTATTAAAAAACAATTCCATAGCCATAAACACTACAAAAATATTTAGGAATAAATTCAATGATAAATATGCAAGAATATGCATAGCCTACAAAGCACTTTAATGAGATGAAATAGAAGACTGGCATGAGTAAAGAAGACACATTTTCTTGGCTAGAGGAAACAAAACCTTAAGGGTGTTTCTGAATTTGAGTCTAAACTTTATTTGGAAGAAAAATGGGATACATAGAAAAATACTCATTATATATACACACGTATACATATATAGCATATGTATACTTATATATTACATTAATTTAGTAATTAGTTAATTAGTTATTGAGACTGTGAAACCGTCAAAAGAACACATCAATAGATCAGTGCCATGGAATATAAAACCAAAGAGACCTGACCCCTGACTTGTTAGGAGTTATTTATAACTAGGGCATGGAAATAGTAAAATGGTAAATCAGAGGACTGGTTGGATTCTCTGGGAAGCAAACATTGAGCTGGATCTAGAAGCGCCAAAGTTTCTTGGGGATTAACACTTGGGAAGGAAAAAAGGACAGCCAGGGAGCTGTCAGACCAGGAAGCCGACCTAACTGAAGCGAAGTCTCTGACAGTCCAGAGGGGAGCAATAGAGGGATGGAGGGTAGACTGCTCAGTGGAGGAGTCCCTCACTGAGTGGAAAAAGCCAGCCCTTGTACAACTGCTTTGCCTGGTCACGGGCCAGAGGCCAGCCCAAGAGGAGTGTGACTGACCTTGGCTTGAAAGCTGAGGTGGACTCCAGAGGAGTTCACAGCTGGAGGCTGGCAGTTAACCATGCCCCTCACTGCTGAGCCCAGTCTCCTTTTCTTGGGGGACAGGAAGAGCGTGTGTCTGTGTCTGTTGCAACCAGTGAAAAGAACAAGTTATGTTTCTACCTCACTCTATAGGCTCAAATCAGTTCCGAATGGGTTAAAGCATTAAATGTAAAGAAAAGAAATAACTGTTTTCAAGAGTTGTATAATCTTCAGCTGGGAAAAGGTGTAACATAAAAGACAAAAGGAAAAATGGAAAACCATAATAAATAAATTACATAAATCCCACAGCCCCATATATCTTAAAACAACATAAAATTTAAAGACAAATGTAAGTTTGAACAAAATAATTGAAACGAAGATTAAAGATAATGAACATTTATTTTGTGTAAGGGTTGTTACAACTCAATGAAAAAAATCCAAACACTCCAATAAAAATGGCTAAGGGCATGAATGTGTTGTTGTGAAAGAAGAAAGGCAAAGGTGATACACGTGAAATTACTATAAACAGTATCTTAATAAAAGACAGCAATTTAGATTAAGAATACACCCTTTCCCTACCAGATTGGCATAATAATACCCAGAGTTGGTAAAGATGGCAAACATGAAAACTTGCATATATCTTTTTAAAAATTGACTTTTTTTGTGATAATGTGCCCAAACTAAAACTCCACTTTTTGTTCGTAACAAAATTAATTGTGAAGACAGATTAATGCTACTAGTTCTCTGAGTATTTATTGAAAAATAAATAAACCTGAAATGTAGATTATGCTTTTGCACACTGAGGGAAACACTAGTGACCTGAAAGAACTGACCCTAACAGCCTCTGAAAAGGCAGTAGACAGAAAACACTGATTTCTCTTGAAACCTCAAAAGGGCTAAAAAAAAATTAGCTGAGAGAAAAAAAATATATTTGCATTTATATATATTATTAAATATATATTTTAAAACTTTATTTTTATTTTTAATATGTAAATATTATATACATAAATGCTATGTATATAAACGTATTATAGATAATTCTTCATTCAGGAAGAACAGGTGTTGACATAAAGGGAAAAACAAAAAAGAGACAGTGAGGAGAAAGGACACTGAGGTGAGAGTCTGGCCCTCATTCTAGGATTAGGAAGTTTCCTGGGGTAAATCTCGGGAGCCTGGTAAGTTCCCTCAGCTCTCCATGCTTAATGTCCCCTTGGCCAGTTGTCCCTGCTTCTGTTCTTGTCTTCTGACCAACCATCCTTCATATTGCTGATATAAGGATCTCTCTGATTTCTCCAAAGAAGAAACTTCCTCAGAATCTGGCCTCTTTGGATCTTACTTGCATCATCTTCTTGCCCTAGAGAGCTCGTTCTAGTTTCATTAATGTACCAGAAACTCCCACTCTTTCATGATTTTGCTCATGCTATTTGTTCCCTGGAATTTCCATATTAGCCATTTATTAGATACCTACTCATATGTCAAAATGTAGGTCAAGTATTACCTCTGCTTTGGAATCTTCCTAGACATTCCCATTATGAGTTTTCACTGGAGACTGCATCATTTACTTATTTAACTTGCCTACATTCACTTATATGTATGCAATTGAGAAGAGAGAGAGAGAGAGAGAGAATTTAAACAGAGCAAGTAAATGAATCACCAGCCATTCGTGTCTGCAAGTGTAAGCCCCACAATGACAATGACATGGTAGACATGAATCTGCTTCCCTTTGGTAGGTCTTTGCTCCTATGTGTCCCTCATAGGGTGGGCATCCTGCAAAGCTTACAAGGTGGTTTTTTTTGTTTATTTGTTTGTTTTTTTAAAGATTCTATTTATTTATTTGACAGAGAGAGACAGGGAACACAAGCAGTGGGTGTGGAAGAGGGAGAAGCAGGCTTCTCGCAAAGCGGGGAGCCTGATGCGGGACTCGATCCCAGGACCCTGGGATCATGACCTGGGCCAAAGGCCGATGCTTAAGGACTGAGCCACCCATGCACCCCAGCTTACAAGGTTTTTATACTTTTTTTTTTTATTCTTATGTCAATCCCCATACATTACATCATTAGTTTTAGATGAACTGTTCCATGATTCATTGTTTGTACATAACACCCAGTGCTCCATGCAGAATGTGCCCTCCTCAATACCCATCACCAGGCTAACCCATCCTCCCACCTCCCTCCCCTCTAGAACCCTCAGTTTGTTTTTCAGAGTCCATCGTCTCTCATGGTTCGTCTACCCCTCCGATTTCCCCCGCTTCATTCTTCCCCTCCCGCTACCTTCTTCTTTTTTTTTCTTAACATATATTGCATTATTTGTTTCAGAGGTACAGATCTGAGATTCAACAGTCTTGCACAATTCACAGCGCTTACCAGAGCACATACCCTCCCCAGTGTCTATCACCCAGTCACCCCATCCCTCCCACCCCACCCCCCACTCCAACAACACTCAGTTTGTTTCCTGCGATTAAGAATTCCTCGTATCAGTGAGATCATATGCTACATGTCTTTCTCTGTTTGACTTATTTCACTCAACATAATACCCTCTAGTTCCATCCATGTCGTTGCAAATGGCAAGATCTCATTCCTTTTGATGGCTGCATAATATTCCATTGTATATATATACCACATCTTCTTTATCCATTCATCTGTCGATGGACATCTTGGCTCTTTCCACAGTTTGGCTATTGTGGACATTGCTGCTATAAACATCGGGGTGCACGTACCCCTTCGGATCCCTACTTTTGTATCTTTGGGGTAAATACCCAGTAGTGCAATTGCTGGATCATATGGTAGCTCTATTTTCAACTTTTTGAGGAACCTCCATACAGTTTTCCAGAGGGGCTGCACCAGCTTGCATTCCCACCAACTTACAAGGTTTTTAAAATGAGCATATTTCAACTACTTCATCTGAGAGCCAGCTGAAAAATCAACAATCTTTTCTAAATGCTTGAAGAAAAGCAGGCTGGTTTAGACTCATTGAGAAGTAGTAGGTAAGTCTCCAACCTGATGACTTCTAAGGGATTTTTAAGGATAATTTTGACTACATAAAATCTTTTGCCTTCAGTGTTGAATTCAGATTCTAACCTCACATAAAATGTGACTTCTCTTTACCAATCTTAGAGTTTTGTTTCCTTATTCTGCAAGTTTTTATGTGGTTATGAGCTGATTGAGGAATATGTTCAGAATATACCAGATGTTCAATAAATGTTTGTAAAATGAACAAATTATGTGACTGATAATCTCAAGGATCAGCCCTCTGCTTGAAAACAGCTATCAAATCTGACAAGTATATATGTCAAGATGTGAAATACTGCCAAACAATGCTCTTTAGGAAACTCACAGATAACAGAAACTTTCAAAAGACGTGCTCCCAAAACTGACGTGATGTCAAATTTTAGGCCGTGGTAAAAATATTCAGAATATGTGATGGTTTGGGCCCTCCTTAACCCAATGAGACCAAATATTCACCTATCCTTTCCTGGTCTTAGACCAAGATTTACAGAAAATATGCTTGTTTGGTTCAGTTAAGCTGCTTATGGATGTTGACAATAATCTTTCAGAGCATTTAACCTCCCATTCAATGAAAAGTTTATTTGCAACTGTACTGACAGCAATGTATGTAAGGCAGTGTGAGTGGTTTGGAGTTTTTCAAGGAAAGAAATAGAAATGTCACTTATTTAATATGTTTCTATTTTTTTTACATTTTTTAAATTTTATTATGTTATGTTAATCACCATACATTACATCATTAGTAATACCTGTTTTATATATGTAACAGCAAACCCAGCTGGGATTTATGACTATGTAAATGTATCATGAAGTACCTTAAAATATTCATATACAAAAGGTTTTTTTAATGCTAGAAAAAGAAAATGATGATGAAATTAGGTTGAAAAAGAATAATCCAATTCAGAAAGAAATGTGTGATGAACTTTGCTTCTGGACAACAGTTATCTCATAGGGTTTAGTTAGCTAATACTTGTGTATGTTATTACATTAAGTAAGTAGCATATATAAGTGATCAAATGTATTGGATATTTTATTAACATTATTAGCATTTTAAAAAACAATGCTCTACAGGGCGCCTGGGAGGCTCAGTTGGTTAAGCGACTGCCTTTGGCTCAGGTCATGATCCTGGAGTCCCGGGATGGAGTCCCACATCGGGCTCCCTGCTCGGCAGGGAGTCTGCTTCTCGCTCTGACCCTCCTCCCTCCCATGCTCTCTGTCTCTCATTCTCTCTCTCTCAAATAAATAAATAAAATCTTAAACAAAAACAAAAACAAAAACAAAAACAAAAAACAATGCTCTACAAAGAGGGAAAGGAGTTGAGGTTTGAGCCTTTCTCTTTCACTCAAGTCAATAAAACAGTCATTTCTTTTCTGCCTGACAAGATTTAGAGGTGCTCATACAACATTTGAGACCAAATTACATGTTAGCCTTTATGATTTTTCTTTTAATATAGCAGAAAGAGGTGTGTCTTCCAAAAGTCCTGTTTATCTGTTCTATTTAAATTTCATTAAAACACTCATGTCTCATTATGTCATACTGTTTATTCAAAATTGTTGCAGGAAATATCATGAACACTAGGTTGAAGTTAAAGCTAGCAATTCGTGTTCCTTTTCTAGAACATCAAATGTGTATTGTAAGCAGCAAGGAGAAAAGTCAAGCACAACAGAAGATGTTGAACTGTGGGAGAATCACATTTACAGCAGAGAAAACTGAACGAGAGTGAGGCCTGAGGGTCACCCCTGTTGAGGGGACACTCCAGTCCATATTGAGGGGTTTACCTGCATAAGCCCACAAGAGTGACTCCTATACCCAGAACATAAATGCTGGCATTCCTTGCATCCGCTCAGGGCCTACTTTGTCCCTCTACACACTCGCCCGGGTCATTAAGTCTCTGGGTGATTTCAGTTGTTCCAATAATTACTTATAAAATTCTTTTAAAGTGATTCCTTACTCTTGGAACAGTTAAAATGTGTCTAGTTGCCTGTTCTTGTATAAGTGAGAAACACCACTTCTGTGAACTTTCTGGCACAAGACATACCTTTTTCTGTCCCTGAGGCAGCTGCTAATTTCTCTCACTGAAGGTAAGAAAATCCCTAATTGAATTTCTGGGAGGGTACCCTGTACTACATGTGTATGATGTTAGTTCTACCCAGAGCTTATCTGGAGACGCGAGGCCCATGTGGCCGTGAGAACCAGAAGGTCAGTGTAAGAGAAGGGCTGGTGGAGGTGAGAGGGTGGTCCACGTAAAGTGGACGGCAGGGGCTGGTGCCCCCAGCCGTGAGACATCACACGCACAGCCTCTCTACCTTTAAAGGCTTCTCTTTTGGGGAGAAAAATATTTTCCTCAGTCACCAAACAAACTGAGCCAAAAATTAAACTGATAGTACAGATACTTTTATGTGTTATCATATTCCTTAAGTTGCATGAATTACTGTATATCTCCTCAAATATGATATGATGTTACAACAGAACTGGGACAGAATGTAATGTGTGTGTGGGGGGGGCGGACATTATAGTGAAGGGGAAGGGAACAAACCAACTTCCCAGCACCCCTAAAACCATAAATTTAGTGACAACTCTATTTCTTTCCCTTGGCTACTGGCTCAATAAACAAGCTATTAATTAAAGGAAGAAAATTTCCAGTTTATTCTCTAAAGTCTCTGGTCCTAAATTCTCCTGACTATAAAAAATGATTCCTGTTTCTTCTTTTGCTCACACAAATTAATAAAAATAATTTTCCAGTGACTGGTTTATTTATCTTTGTACCAATCCACTCTTAGTGTCACACTGTTATTTGTACAAAAGCTGGACAAATTTTAAAACAACTATTTAAAGGCAATAAAAAGCATTCAAAAGCAGGCAGAATCAGAAGAGTTTACTGTTACTATGACAGGTAAGAATTGTGTTTGTGGCCTTATTTCCCAATGGTGGTCCCCATGGAGAACTGCAACCTTACTAGCTCAAGATGGCAGGAGACAAAATTCAAGCAAATGCTTTATAGATAGGACAAAGAAAGAATGAACCATAAAAGAAATATTTGATAAATTGGACTTTATTAGCACACGAAAAGATGCACATATATTATTTATCAGAAAGATACAAGTTAAAACTCAATGAGATCCCACTACACACCCATTAGAATGACTGAAATAAAAAAGGCTTACAATACCAAGTGTTGCAAGAGATTTAGAGCAACTGGAACTCTCACATACTTTTGTTGGGAATGCAAAATGCTAGCTACTTTGGGAAACAATTTGAGAGTTTCTGATACAGTTAAATATAAATTTATAGTAAGACCCAGTAATTCCATCCCAGTAATTTACCTGAGAGGAATGTATATGTATAATGTACACTGAATATTCATAGTAGCTTTCTTCATAATATCCAAAAACTAGAAAAAAAAAATGTCTATCCACAGGTCAATGATTAAACAAATTACAGCAATCTAAATAATTGGATACTCTTCTGCAATATAAAGGAACAAATTATTGACAACTGCAGTATGAATGAATTTCAAAACCAGGCTGAGTAAAAGATGCCACACACAGTAGAGTACAGATTGTGTGATTCCATTTGTATGAAATTCTAAATAATGTAGACTAACCTATAGAGACAAAGTAGATCATTGGGTGTAGGGCAGAGGGCATTGACTACCAAAGTCCCCAAGAGAGTTTTTGGAGTGACAGAAATTTCTATCTTTTCTGTGGTGGTAATTATATGATTTCCTTTGTCAAAAATCATCGAGTGCATTTTATTGTATATAAGTTATACCTAAATGAATTTTGTTCTTGTTTTTAGAGAGAGGAGATGGGAAACATAAAACACAGGATGATTCCAAATATACAGAACCTATTTTCCTAAAGTTGGGTCAGCAGAGGTCCCCAAACCTCCCTATGAATACTTTCCACAGTCCCACGAGTTAGGACTCAGGGCCCAAGGCATAACTTCAGGGCCATGACCATAAACTCACCTCTGCCTACCATGCTGCTTAGCGCGTGGTTGGCAGAAGCCAGGGGACAATTCTGTCTGCGGCTGGCCAAGTGAGTGTACTCGTTAGTCTCTCCCCTCAGGTGTGGAAGATTTATACTGAGCGGTGAGTGTAGGAGTCCTGATTTGGGCTTCAGACCTAAGCCAATATCCCCATCCCAGGTTTAGCAGTTTAAAAACAAATATATAACATTGATGCCTAAGTGAAGCCCAAATCCATTTAAACTGTTTTAAAAGTCATGGGTGTGATGGTTAATTTTGTATGTCAACTTGACTGGACCATGAGGTGCCAGATATTTTGTTAAACTTTATTCTGGAGTATCTGTGAGTGTGTTTCTGGATGACATTAACATTTGAATCCACAGACTGAGTAAAGCAGATTGCCCTCCTGAATGTGGCTGGGCATCACCCAATCTGTCAATGTCTTAAAGAGAACAGAAGGCTGAGTAAGGGAGAATACCCTCTCTTTCTGCTTGACTGTCTTTGAGAGGGGACTTCAGTCTTCTCCTACCTTTGAATTTGGACTTGAACTAGAACTACATCATTACCTCTTCTGGATCTCTAGCTTGCTGACTGTAGAACTTGGATTTCTCAGTCTCCATAACTACATGACCCAATTCTTTATAATAAATCTCTTTATATACCTATGTGTATATAACAAACATATGCATTATCTTTATATCTTTATAAATATGTATAGATTTTAGATGCAATGTATGTGCATGTATAAATATATAACTATATGTATATATAAATTGTTTCTATACAAACATAAGTGTGTGTATATAACATATAAATATTGTTTATATAAATATATAAATAAATATGTATAGCTTCTGTTTCTCTGGAGAATGCCCACGAACACGTGGAGCAAAGGAGTATTACCAGCTCCCCTAGAGAGGCCTGGAAAGCCTATTGGTATACCACACATTACACAAACTGAAAATTGGTGACTAAACTGCTCTGAGGCCTCCATCCATAAGAATTTTTCATATTCTGCATTTGATATTCTTTGGTACAAACTGAGAAAATAGAACCTGAATAATATGAACAGAAAGAAATTTGGAGCCCTAAAAACAAAAGAAAAAGTGACCTTCATTCATTTGCATGTTAGACTTCTATTACTTGAGAATAAGCCATATAATTAGGGTAATTTTTAATTCAGGAATGTAAGCATTTTGGACAGGGCAGGTTTGCCCTTATTAAAGTGCCATAAAGAGAGGTTCAGAGTCACAATTTTAGACTCTATAATATGCTTTGATAAACTGGCTGATTCCTGTACCCCCACCCCCATCCACCTATCTCACACAGACTTGGTGGGGTAAAATTCCCAGTCTCAAGTAATTTTACATATCATTCCCTTTCTTCCTTTATGGATGACCATAGCCTGTAATAGTCTCCAGAAGAGAAGTGACAGTCTAACAAAATACATCATAACAGAATACATTAGCCCACCCCAAAGAATAAACATGAGTTGCAAGGTATATGTATATTTAGCTCAAAATGTGTAAAATAAATGAGGAAGTCTTTATATTGGTCTAATCTGTTCTGAAAGTGCATTATCATATGTAAAAATTTACATTACATTACATTATACATATATTTTACATTTTTCAAAATTCTTGGGCAATACATTCTTTTACAGTATTTAAATCAAGTATGAATTTTACTAAGCATTATAAGCAATTTCTCTATTATTCAATACGCCCATTCTACATGGCATTAGGAGTAATAGTCTTTCAAATGACTGACAGTCAATTGCAAAGGGACCATGTGTGTTAAGATGTGGGGCCTCTGAAGGACCCTCTTAGGCTTGAAGTCTCTTCTGTTAATATTCATGGAACTGAATAATAGCTCCTTCTGAAGGCCCTTCTTGGTGGCCAAGGTGACTGTTTTTATTGGTAAATTCAGAAATAGTAATAAAATAAAAGATTTGAAAATCCTCAAGGCAAACTAGAGTGAACAGTCTGCCCGATTCAATCACTGTTTGCAAATATTTATTTTTTCATCTCTAAACCTCAGAGTGTGTTTGATTTGAAGCACTAAAACAGCAATTGCTCTGACCCACAGAAAATTTTTATGCTGAATAAACTACCTCATAAGCTGAAGCTTAAACATGTAGGGTGGATGTCTTGACACAGCATTCCCTTGTGAAGCATCTGGAATTCTGGTTTTCAATTGACTTAATTTTCATGTCACCCCAGAAAACTTCCTAGGACCTTAAGGAATGACGGCCTCACATTTTAAGGTGCCATTCCTTACAAAACAAAGAGTGTCACTTGTATTTCCCTAGGATGAAACATGAAATGCTTGCTCTTTTCTGATCCAATTTTACAAGAAGATGTAGAATGCTGGTACCTGCTGGATATGCCATGTCTCCTCAGATAAAAAGACAAGGTAAAAAAGCTGGACTAGTCTCTCTACCTCAACTTATTTCCTAAAATTATAGTTTTCATTTTTTGGGAGAAAGCCTATTATACTCTAGTTGTCATATCCTCCTCTACAAATCAAACAATAAGATATTTCCACTTGTACGTTAAAATCAACTGAATCTACTACATGCTAGCTTTAATGTATCAAAAAATGCAGCTTTTATGTAGTCAGCATTCATAGCATATCCTGACCAAAAGAGCTGTGGTGACTTCAGAACATTTCTTCTCTCAACTTCAAACTTTATGACTTGGTCTACCACCATCTCTGTAATATTCTCTGACTCCTGTTGATGTTCACCTTTGAAACAACAGGCATATTTCACATGAGTAGACTGAAACTAGATCAAGTGTTCAGAACATCCTCCCACACTGTAAGCCACTCATCGGCCAGCAGACAGGTTGTCGGTGACATGTATGGAGGATCAGGCCTACAGAGTCAAATAGCTATTGCTAAGCATAACAGGAACAATGGAATCAAGGGCAAATGTTCAAATTTCTTTATATAACGAGTCCAGAGGTTGTTTCCATTGCCTGGAATGCTGTTTCTCCTGCTGATCTCATGGCTCTTGTCTTCTCATCCTCTAGTCCTCAACTTAACCATGACCTCCACTGTAACACCTCCTTTAACTGCCCTAGCTAAGTAGGTCTTGCCTCAACTCTGTTATTCTCAATCACGGCACCCTTTTTGTTTGTTTTTGTTTGTTTCATATCAGGGTCACAATTTATAATAGTAAATGCATCTTTGTTTATTTTTTGATCATCTGTGCTCCCAACTAGACTGCAAACTCTATTAAGAGAGAAACACTTTTCATTCAATAGAGTAGATATTTAGCATGGTAGAATCTGGTTCATAATATGCGTGCAGTGAACATTTGATAAGTGTTTAAACAAATAATGAAGGTATACATATTTTTTAAGGAAAAAAAAAAAAAACCTGAAAGGATATACAACAATCTCTAGTTGTTGTGGAGTTTTAATTGATTTTAACTTTTATCTTTATAAATTTCTGTATTTATTTTCTATATGAAGATCTGTTTATCATAGCAAGATTTTCAGACTTTAGAAAGTAAAAGAAAAAACAAATGAATAAACATATTTTCATAAAATACTATTTATCTCCCAAAAGAAAAAGTTTTTGTTTTTGTTTTTTTTTGTTAATTACAGCATTTTGAAAGCAATTTTTACATAGCAGGGAGTGTAAAAGTATGTATTTGCTGAGTAAGTCATATCTAGGTGAAGCTTTTTATGTATTGCCCTTTTGACTCCTAAAAATAAGAGAATTGTTCCATATTTACAGAAAAGGACAATTGTCTTAAGATAAAATGACAGCTATTTTAGCAGGGACAATGAAAAGATGAAACTGGGATCACATGTTGACTTCCTATCCTTGGTAAAAGGACAGTTTGGGGATGCATTAGAAATGAAGTGATTAAAAGTCAGACTTTTATTACACTAACATTTTTATACTTAGGAAATATTATAGGTAATTAAGTTGTATCACAAGCAGTAAAAATCAATTGACACTAAAAACTAAATGTAAATGGATTCAATTTTGTGTTCAACATTTAAGAATATAGATAGTGATTAGAAACGGTTTGGAGAAATGAATAAATAAAGCTTATTAATGGAATAAAAATAGGTATAGGGACTAAAAAATAAAAACAAAAGTTCTGATTCTTTGAGGAATAGAAATCTATTGGTTATCATTGATAGTTTCATGGCCATTGTTTGGAAGAGGAAGGATTATTTTGAGGAAAACATTGATCAATTGACCTTTTATTTTATCAAAACTCAGATAAGAAGAAGTGAGTATGAGTTGCAGAGAATTTGGTCAGGTATAAGGAAAAGATCTTTTTCCCTTTATTTACCATTCTTGACATTTATTTTTCAATAAATTTTTTTAGGAAGAATTCTCTGCTGTATGATGAGTCAACACTGAAAGGAGATGTGCACAGTCATGGTACTATAGTCCTTGCAAATCATTGAAAATTTACAAGTTTATTACTACAGTAAAAAAAGCAAATATTCTGCTGACCTTGTGTCAAGAAAATCAACACAATGAATACTTCCAGCTCTAATATTCTATTATACCCTGCCAATGTGGGATAAGGCTAAGGACTTAGAAGAATCTAGGACAAATTACAACTAAATCCCCACCCAACCACTTTCCTCCACCCATCTCCCATACACTCTGCCCCAGGATCACTTGTCATTTTTCTTCAAATCATTTATCTATTGCAATGAAGTTCTGATTATTTGAATGCTCATACACATGAAAGATCAAGTAAATGTGGTTTCAATATTGATTTGGCAAACCACATGCCAAGAAAAGTGGATAGGGTTGTGCCAAAGATTAATCACAGATTGTTGGGTGATAAGCAATACAACGCCACACTTGCTTTAGTTGAGCCAGACAGAGCACAAATGTTTGATTTTTTAGATCTAAAATGATACAGAGCCCAGATACATGCAAGAAATATTACCCAGTTGGTGGTCCTTGTTTCACTTACTATTGCTGTCAGAGCAAATACTGATAATTTATTTTGGGTTGAATTTCACTCACTCAGCAAAAGGCTATACATTTCATGTTAAGAAAATATACACTGCACCGAGCAAATTATTTTCAAGTCAGCGAGATCAGTAAGTGTGCTATAATTTTAATATGTTTGAATTATCCATATTGCTATTCAGATCTCTTTCTGTTATTGATTGATTATATACCATATATTGTATTTCAAACCAAGTTACATCTTAAGTCAAGCTAGGAAATGTTTAAACATTCTAGGATAGGTGTTTGCCCACAAGACTTGCATCAAGAAATTATCGGCACTGAAACCAAAAGAACCAAATCCATCTGTGAAATGTCTATGTATCTGATATACTTTATGGCAAAGATCAAGTATTTTCTCATTAGGTCATTGTGGTTTTGATTGTCAAGTTTCTTTGCATTCTAAGCCAACTCTTGTGGGATACTGCATATTTCCAAAGTATCTATCAGCCTGCTATTCATTCCATAGAGGTCTTGCTTTCCTACAAAATGAGCCAATGGTAATTCATCAGTCTTTCATGATGAAAGCAGCACCGAGATTCTGTATTTACAACTTGCTTTCAACCAGAGAGAAAAGGAAAGATAAGATATAGAAAGCCATCGAAGTTCTGTAAACCAGTTCTTCTTATATGATGAAGTCTACTCAGCAGCAGTTGAGAGAAACTCATATTAAAGACTACCAAAAAAACAAAACAAAACAAAACAAAACAAATCAGGATTCTTCTAGGCTTGGAAACTATCAGGAGAAAAACAAACTCAGGAATTCCCAAGTTGTTACTATGACTTAACTCTACACTGGATTTCAATCCTCCCTTAGAAAGATGTGTTCTAAATAACTTCATAGATTCAGTTAAATTTATTCCCACTTGGTCTGCAGTAGCCAAATCTTATCATTCAAACTTCTAAAATAGGGACTTGTAAGTACTTTTCAACTTCCCTAACTGCAGAATTTCATTTTCAATGCTAGAGTGTTCCCACTTTAGGATTTCCAATCACTCTGTCTTTACTGATACTAGTTCAAACTTATTATTGCTCTAAAGTCTCTGACTGAAGAAGAAATGTCAATAAATGACCATTTGCATTTGATGTCACCAAATCCTCAAAGACCAACCTTCGTAACTTTAGATAAAATGCACTTATCTTTCACTTAGATATCAGTACAAGAAAAATATATCAAGACGCAGTTGATCAGAAGATTGATAAATATTTACTGGGGAAAAAAACAGAATAAATACTCTGAGTAGAATATTGGCTAAAAAGCATCTCTCTTGGAATAGGTCCAGGTTTTGGAGGAAATTAATTTATCAAAGAGATTCTGTGTTTACTTAGGTACAGATTTTCGTGAGGAGAAATTTGAGAAATTCTGAGAGCTTTGTCTCCTATCAAGACTTACATATTTTGGCATCGGTTCTCATGAGCCCTCCTCAATCCACAGAAAAACAGTTCTGGGACCCTTGTATCACTTAGTAGTTACCCAGTGAGGTTAGAGGCTATTGTTCTCAATTCAAAGACTCCATGAAAACCAAAGAAGAGATTAAACTCTTTCATAGATAAAGAGCTGGAATGACAGAAAATCTCTATGTATGACCAATGTCACACACTCTTAGAGCATTTTATAGCAGTTAAGTTTTAATGACAGCCCCCCTCCAAAAAGAAAAAAAAAAGTGTTAGGTTTCTTACTTGCTCAGTTTGCTTTGTTTAATGTTAAATTCCCACCATTCAATACAAAACACTGTAGTTAAAACTCTTTTTCTCTAGTTCGAAACTGCTGTTGGTTCCTATTACAATTTTATATATATGTATGTATGTACTGACCTCTATCTACATTGTGATTATCCTTTACTCCTCCACAAACTACTTCTCTACTTCTGCCATAATTCCTTCTTCTTCCTGTTAGTATGAGTGAGAAGGCTTTGGCAGCAGGCCCCTAGGCCAGTGTCCCAGTTTCTGGAGGGACTCTGAGAACCCTGAGCATTATGGGAGGCATAGTTCTGACATGGTTCCAAATCTCTTTAAAAAAGTGGTTAGACATTCTAGATATAGAGAACTCCTTGTTTATATAAAAAGCCTCGGGAAAATACAGGGTATATGTGACTAAAGAAAGTGATGCCTTCTGGAAAGCAATGGAAATCATAGTTGGGAAATTAGAAATAGTTGCAAAATAGTAAACAAGATTTCAAACACTCAACCTATCTCTTTTAAACCATTCTTCTCAATTTTGCCTACATATGTTTTCTTATTACACAGCTAAAGACACTTGGCCATCAAATTTATAGTCTGAACTCCACTCCCAGTCTTGAGATACAATTCTTAATCTGAGCAGGAGGAATTAAAAGGACCCAATCCAAAACATTGGGACAAGCATCAGGTTATAGTTGCTGTTAATGCTTAAACACTTGCCATTTGTAAAGTGGGAAAAAATGTGAATCTTAATTCGGGGATTCTGATTTGGTCTCTGCTGAGTGAGTCTCAGTTATGGTAACATGGACTTGTCCTGTTTCCTAGCCAGCCATTTTTTGGATTATCTGCCTATTATAATCTGACTAGCATTCCAGACCATGTTGGAATGGAGTCCTATTTCCCCTTTTGTCCAGCCCATGGATCTAAGGTTTAGATCCTTCCATGTGATCCAAGTTATTCCAGTACCAACCATCTTTTTGTACTTACAGATCTCTGAATATCACCAACCCCTTAGTTTCCCATAGCTTTCCTTTGTTGACTTGTTGAACCCCAATTGGCCTCACTTGTTTGGTCCTTATGACTACTGCTTGGCCCTGAGGGTACCATGCTCTCTTTCTGTTGATCTGGTCTTTTTTCATGATGATCACAGTTAACTGACTCCAGATCCTACCACCCTAACTTGCTACAATTAATAGGATCATTCCCAGCCATGAACGGACAGATGATACATTTCTTCCTCCTTCATTCTAACTTTCTGTGTTTTAGAAAATATAGCCAACACATTGTACCTTTTTTCAAGGCTCCATCATGAACTACTAACCTCTTGCCATTTGTGGTACAGGCACTACAGTTACTCTTAACCTTCGAAGAAAAAAAGTGGTTGAAAAATGCAAGCAGATGGATATGATTCTTCAGTAAAGAATCAGAAGCTTAGGTATCCAGATCATTGACATTGGATGGCACATTTGCTTCTATCTATGATAGAAGAGTTACTGCACTTGTGTTCCTGGGGCCAGTCCTTATTTGGAGTGCAGAGATGGATGATAATTGATTGCATGTGTTATACAACTCTGTGATCACACAGCGGGGAGTGAGGGTGGATCAGTTGCTCAACCAAATTCCTGAACCTACACTATCTGGAGAACCGATAGAAGGCATTAAGGGAGCAGCAACGCAAATAAAATATATTAGCCTACTTCCACAAACATCCGAGAGCAATAATTGACAACCCTGGCTAAGATCAGGATCAGCTGGAAAGCTTTTAGAAGCAACAGATGCCCAGGCTATATACCCTAGAATCTTGGGGTGGAGTGGGAATTCTGAGGAGAAACCAGGGTGGGAATTCACTACTCTGTGGTCAAACTGGGGAGTAGGCAAAGATTTATGTAATCAGCATCCAAAGACAGGTTAATATGCACCGCAGCCAGTAATGTTTGCTTTTAACAAAAATAAACCACGTGGGGACTTAAGAAATTCTATTATGTTACAGTTTGCCATTTGTCTATTTCCTCTCCTTCATATCATTTCAGAAATTATCCAAACATTGTAAAAATCAATGAATCCTGAACAACTCTGACGATAAAAAACACCTGGGGTTCTCTTTAAAAACATGAAGCCCAGGGCTGTACCATAATGTCACTGAAACAGACTTTCCAAGGACAAAGCCTCAGAAGCGGGATTTTAGCAAGTATCCCAGGTGATTCTTATCATTGAGGAAGTTTGGAAAACACTGATCTGGATACCGAAGACTGGTGGACTTCGAACTTGTTTGTGATCTGGGGCCTGTGAACACATGACAAGCACATAATGAGAGACACACGCAAGTGTGAAGCTCTTGCACCTCCTGGACTGCAATCACCCAGACATCTCCCAGTTCCTTGATTATTTCATGCCTGTTCCCACATCAGGGGCTTTGCATCTGCTGTTTACAAGTCTGGAAACTGCCCCCCCACCCCAACTCTTTGACAGGCGGAATCCTATTTATCCTTTGCCACTTTTTCAGAAAAGCCCTCCCAGCTCTGACCAACTATATCCGGTGACCTGTTTAAAAAATCTCTTTGCACTCTTTGCTTAACTTCATAACAATCATGACTGTTTCTGGTTATCTCTCTCTAGTGATAATGTTTTAGTATCTGTCCCCTACACTGGATGGTAAAGCCCTGTGGGGTAGGGCCTGGCTTATGTGTTCACAGCTTTACCTGCGGTATTTCATAATAGCAATGTAGGTATAAGTGAATGAATATGTGAATGCGTGAAAGTGCTCAGTGGTAGCACGTAAAGACAGAGCAAGGTCGTGGAGAGAGATTTGCAGGAGTGACTGAGATGAACATGTGTAAAGCTGGAAAAGCTTTCAGAGGGAGGCAAGAATTGTGCTGGGCTCTGTGGCAAGGGGACCGGCATAGCCCAGAGGAGCGGAAACGTGTCAGGTGGGTGGAAGGCTCTGCGAATGCCCTGGAGAAGAGAGTGTGTTTGCCTTCTCAACAAGGAGCCAGGCTGCTTGAATTAAGCAGAGAGAACAATCAGGCTATGATGAAAGTGGAGGACAGTTAGATAAAGAGTGACTCATGATCAGTTCTGATTTGACGTAAGCAGAAACTCAGAGACCCTGCAGGGTTCAGAGAAGGAGAGAGATGATCAAAACAGAGCTTGCAGGGGATGACTCACACTCTTTGTGTAGGACTGAATGAAGGGACAGGACTAAAGATACGTGAAACCAGCTAGGAGGCTGTGGCAATCAAATTGCCGTGCAGTTAGGAAGCAAAATGGGTGCTCTGTTTTACTTGGGTCTGTCCGACCTAGTGCCACAAAAAGTTTGATGCACCGGGCTAGAAATATGATAACAACTGTAGAATAGAGGAAGAGAAGGGGTCCTAAGAGAAAATCAGTAAGGTTTGAACTAACTTTCATAGAAGAAGAGGGAAGAGAATCAATGAAGACACTAACTTATAGACCCAAAAGACTGCATCCTGCAAAACGGGGTGGAGAAATACAAAGGCAGGGAAGTTTGAGAACTGGAGAAAATAATGAGCTCCCTTCCTAGCATGGAGAGTCATAGCTGACATTTCACGAAGCCTACCTTTTTTTTTTTTTTAAGATTATTTATTTACTTATTTGAGAGAGAGAGAGAGGGAGAGAGGGAGCGTAAACACACGTGCAGGAGCAAGGGGCAGAGGGAGAAGAGAATTTTACCGGACTGTGCTGAGCGCAGAGCCTGACGCTGGGCTTGATCTTATGACCCTGAGATCATGACGTGAGCCGATACCAAGAGTCCATCACTTAACCAACTGTGCCACCCAGGCGCCCCTCAGGAAGCCTATCCTTTATTCAAGGGGAATTATAGGACATGAGAAAGGGCCCAAGAATAAGAAAACCTGTTACTTCATGGCCACGAACTCTGAAGCTTGAAGAGACACTCATGGTTATCAGAATGCTGGAGGGGATAGTAATGAATCTCAAAGGACATTTTCTAAGTTTGTTATCTTTCTATAGTGTTCAGGTATATTTGATGCTCTTGACAGCTCCCTTCTTTGTATCATTATATTTTTGGTAATTGTGGAAATCCTCCCCTCCCTATTTACTATTACTATTACCATATTCTCTGTCCTTTCCAGAATTCTAGCTTTACTATTTTTAATTCTTTTAATAGCTCTATTGAATATCCCCAGCTTGCCAAAAATACATTTGAAAGATTCCCTAAAACACTCCCTGCTCTTGTTGTGTGTTGCTTTGTCCAGATCATCCTGATTTTCTTTCCGGGATTATTGAAAACAGCCCCCTACTGCTGGTAGGTGCTGCTAATAACAATGAAGTCATCCTTCAAAAAAATATTTCACCAACCATTCATATTCCTTGTTTTTCATGCCATGTCTCAGACTCAACTTATACTCAGTTCTCCCTTTGGCAGCTTCTTATTTTGATTTCAACTCCAGAATTAAAGAATATATATTTAAAAAGCAGTTCGCTCATAAGAAGAGTCAATAATATACCAAAATAAAATACATTTCAGGGGGAAGGTGCTTTCCTTCCCTTGCTTAAAATCTTTAAATGACTGTTTAATGAAAACCTTCAGGATGAAGGGCAGATAGATTTGCTAGCACAAAATTTCCTTTAGGATATATCTGCTGCCCCTCTCTTCTTCTTTCTCTGTTTCCATGGGCAGTTATTACTTTTCATCCCAGTAATCTGTTCATTTCCCTGAATGACATGCACTCTCTTCCCTCCCTACCTTGGTAAGTGGCATTACCTATCTTCATTATCCTTGTCACCCTTTTGTTGCCTGACAAATTTATCATTTTTCAAAACCTCAATCATCAGCCCCTCTAGGATGCCTTCCCTTGATTCCCTCTGCAGATCTCCCATGTGCTCATATAGATGACTATAGCTTGCCCCAAGCAGAGAACTATAATTTGTATGCTGGGTTTGTTGTTGTTTTTTTTTTTTTAATTCTAACTAAAATATGATCTTCCTTAAGGCAAGGATGGTGTCTCTCATACCTCTTCTTTTTATGTCTGGCACAGTGCCTGATACACTGAAGGAAAATAAGTAAGGACAGAAATCGGGAAAGGAAAGAAGGAGCAAAGGAAGGAAGGGACATCTTTTCCCCTCACAAAATGTTCTACTAAAAGGTTGAGAAGACAGGGAAAGAGAGAGAGAGAGCAAAAGCCAGGCCAACTGGTACAACCCAAATTGAAGAATATTGAGTCAATTAAACGTCAAATTCATAATAGCCATTAAACAGCATGAACTTTTTTTTTTATAATTTCTCATCATTTTAATAATTCCCTGCAGAGCACTGTGTTAATCCCTGATGCTAGACACTGTGCTCATGAAGGTAGGTGGTATAAAAATGAGTAGGTTTTGGTCTCTACCCCAAGATCCTCACAGTTCCTTTGGGGAAATACTCAGACATATGTTGCATTGATGCCTGACCGAGGCACATGCAGTATGGAAGAGGGAGCAGCCAAACATACCAGATAGTAGTGTGGTTCCTGGAGGTTTCAAAAGGCCAGTGACTCAAAAAAGGATAAGTAGAGATATGCCAGGGTCAGAAAGGAAGGGAAAGCATTCCAGAGAAAGGACCAAGGCATCTCAGAGAATGGCAGCGTTTGGAATGACTGAATTTGGCCAAACACTCTTCCTTTGTTACTTGTAGGAGATGCGGGGTGAGGACATAATAAAATACAATTGTATCTTCTTTTTCAATATCCTCAGCCATGTCAGTTCTTCCACTTCCTCCCTCTTTTGCCATATCACCTGCTATCCTCCTTCTCTGTCTTTTCCCCACGTCATGTTTGTCCAATGGGCTGAGTAATTCTGCTTTCTTCATTCTTCTGTGATTCCTCTCACTGCAGTATCTAGAGCACTTAATCCACCCCCCTACCTCCAGAAGACAGCTCATGACCATCTACTCCCATTAGAACATATCAAGGGGATAGGGTGGTGGTCTCACTGTTCATTAAACCCTCTTAGTGTACTCCCTCTGACAGGCATGTCATTAAATAAGCTTTCCTGTTATCATGCTGCATGATTCATCATAATTCTTCACATCACTAAGGAACAATTCTGATCATTATGAAAAGAAAAATGCATGCCAATTGAAGGGACAGCTTGGCTAGATAATATTAATAGTTTATATAGCCATCTAGTGGAGTGTTTGGAGGGAGAAACAAGATGGCCACAGCACATCCCCAGCACTGTTACTACGTATGTCTCTCTGGGACACAGAACTGAGTCTTGGATGGACCACTCTCAGAGCCAGCGACTGTTGCTCATGTTTGAAGGCTCTTTGTGAACATGGAGGCTCCTGTAAGCATTTCACAGACCTAACATGGGCTAAGCAACTAACACGAACCGAGTTCTTTGCTTGGTACCTTTAATATTTCACTCCTTCTCACAAAGAAGAAATGCATGGTAATTATTCTAATTTTCTGGATGGGTTATCATAAGGGTAGATATCTTAAGTATTTCACTCAAAGTAAGAAGTATCTCATCAATAAGTGAAGAAAGCTGCCATTTGAATTTGAGTATATAATACCAAGGATGCCATTTTCCTGGTATGTTTGTAGGCACTTGCTTTTCCCTGCCCAGCAAGCATCACTAATAAATCATGAAAGTATCACCTCCATGACTGAATATAGTCTCAGAAGCATTGTAAGAAGTACTCCAGGTTCCAACCACCAACTGATAGAGGTATCCAAGCTCAACAAGTTTGTTTCTTATAGTCATTGCTTTGGCCTTACCAACTTTTCTATATTATAGAACTAAGAAGCTAAAGAGAGCAAGAAAGTAAACCTAAATTATTAAGACTTTTCAGCTTTCGAGCTGAAACATATGTAAATAGTTTCATTCCTTCAGAAAGTGCCCCACCTACCCAGGCACATATTCTTATTCTGCCCACATTTGCTCTCTTGTCTCTATCACATTAGTTATAAAATTATAAGCTGCTTACGTGTCAACAACAAATTGCCAATTGTTGGTCCTACCTTATAGGAGCATTTTAAACAGTCTCTTCTCTTCAAAAGCCATATTCAGACATACTAACTTTATGCTTGAGAATAATCAGGCCCATTAGCAATCTAACTATTCCTGTTTACCTCCTTGCCATTTTTTCCTATTATGAAAAGAAGTGGTAATTATAGGATTTCTAATCTATCTACTGGCAGTGATTTCTTTTACCTGAGAGAAGTCCAGAAGCCTTTCCCTAGTTAACATACATAGAGCTGCCTGGCAGCGAGTTAAGTGCTCACACATGGATATGCTTACTCAGTTCTCAGAACAGCCTTGTAAAGCTGTTGCTGTTAGTACCCCATTACACAGTTGAGAAAATTGAAGCTTTTAATAAACAAAAGTAATCTGCCCGAAATCACAAAACTAGCCAAGGAATGATATCTGTACTTGAACTTGGGAAATCTGTCTCCAAGCTTTTAAGCAGCACATTATACTGTTTCCCTCCATTCACCACATATAGGCCCCTCGGTTGCTTATTGGGACACCTACTGTCTAGCACACAACGTGGCCACAGACAATAAAGGAGACTGCTACCAGGACAGCATTACTTACGAAGTCATTCAGAATCATTTGAAGTCTCCACCCCAGCTATAGAGCCTCCCTATCACCCATGCTCAGGAGATCATGCTCTACAGCCAAAGCACAGATGAGTCAGCCTCATGAGGCCCTTTTGATTCTTTGGCAACCAAATCCTCTTCCAGGTCCAAAAAGTGCAGGATATACTCACATCTCCTCCATTCTTGGATTTGATGTCTTCTTATAGCTGTAGCTCACTGTGCACTCTGGATTGGCTCTGTCCATGGCGGGGTTTTAAGGTGCTTTTTCCTAGCCTGGGTCAGACCTGCTGCAGGTTTTATTCCAGGACTAAACTCTAGGATTCTACTTTGTCTTTGTGTTTTACATTAGGCCTAAAAATTTCCTCATAGAAGCCAATCCAGCAGTGATCGTTCTGAGTAACACTTACATATCAGATCTATAGCTCTTAAGTTTCATTACATTTCTACATATCTGTAAGAGAAGAAAAAATAACCTATGCTTCTGTGATAAGATTTTTTATATCATAGTGGAAGTGTTTTTATCATCTTATACTAATGATATTTTATCCTTAATAATCCTTCAGTATTAGAGTTAAAATTAACATTTTAATACTAAAATGTCATACAATGATGAGACCAGACACAGAGATATTACCATGCACAGACTGTAGTAATGCAATTTTTAATGAGAGTAAAACTGATTACTATAGGGACAGTAAGCAACAAGATAATTTATCATTTATATGTCATTTTAGTTAGCTAACTTAGAACTATTATGGTTTTATAGGTTTTTGGACCTTTATGTCCATCTTGCTTTCATCACTAAAACTTCCCCATTCCACTATCTAGATAACAAATAAAAAAGTTTAATAGTTATTTAAATCACTATGGAAAAGCCCATCAAGCTTAGGCAGCTCAAAATTCCTAGCACCTTTCATTTGTGGTGGCAAGTTTTCATTCATAGATTGCTTTATTGTGGCATGAGTTCCATGAAGGAAGTGATACCATGTTTCATAATAGGGGATGCAGATTACTTTCCCATATAGGTTACCTCCCTGAGGATTCACAGTTTGGGTGTGGCCTGGGCCATTCCTTACTGATCCAGGCTCCAATCCAGGAATCTACAGACTGAATGGACTCTATAACAAACAATCCATAATAATCTCTAGCATATTAACTATCAGCACCTTCAGTGAATACTTAAGAACTGAAAAAAAAAAAAAATGTTTCCAGGATTGGACGGAGAAGTGGCTAAGGAAGAAAAAGGTGTACTATAAAAAGTAGGGGCAGATCAAAGATCAGTTCAACCTACTTCATGAATTTGCTTGGGGCTACCCCATCTAGAGAATTCCAATTCATCTGTGGCATGGATGACTTGTGCTGCCAACCACCTTACTTGACATAAAGAGGTAGAGAATGGCATCAGATTTGTGCCGTCTGGTATTATTGTTCCTTTTTTGAGAACTAAAAGTAAAATTAAAATGTAAGGAGGAAAACAATGAAGACTGTAGTTGGGGGAAATGAAAAACACATTTTGATGTTTATTTCACTGGGCTCACAAGGCTAGCTTTGTAACAAACAAAGGGATGAGGTAGATTAAAAACTAGCATTAAAATAAAGAAATACAGAAATGAGTCAAGTATTTAGACACGGAAATATATAGATCTTCAACTTTAGTTTGTACAGCTGTTTGTTTTTAAAGCATAGAACTGTTCATCTAAAAGAGTTATAAACCAAAATCGTCTTAGATACCCATGAAATTCTTCTCCTAAAATGGTTCCATTTTCTTGGTTGAGGCTCAAATTATTCTGATCACATTAGTTTGTCTTGGATAATATTGGTTAGGATGGATTATCTAATCGTTATTGCCATCTCACTCAGAGAATTTATTTTGTCATTTTCCCACAACCTAGAAGACTTAAAAAAAAAAAAAAAAAGACTTTTAATGCCCCAGTATTGTTTATAAAAATAAAGATCAAGATCATTTGTACAATTGCTTAATCCATAGATTTTTCTAGTCCTGGAAAGAGCTGTAGGTTCTAATCCTAGCAAATCTACAAAAAATTCAGAAGATCCTATTAGTCCTTTCCTATTTTCCTAGAATATTGTGATTAAAAAAAAAAAAAGGAACACTTATTTTAACCTAGAGAAGGGCAAATAACACATTCAAAATAATAAAATATGAACAACTCAATATTTAATTAAGTCCCATGGGGTTATTTGGAGAATCTGATACAATTTGCAAGAGAGGCCTAGAAGAAGGTAGAAAAGACATTTCACTTCTCTGCATGCTTCTAAAAAAATATATATATATATTAATAATAAAAAAGGAGAATACTTCCTCAACAGTTCTGGAGAAAACAAAAGAATACAAATACAAATACAAAAACCACCCTGTGAGACTAGGGTAGGAAGTCTTATACCGGGGCAAGAGAAACACAGTGTCAAGGGAGCTAATTTCACTCCCTGCTGATTTTAAAAGAGAATCAGGATGGTTCATGAAGATCCTTCAGAAAGTGAAAGTAAAACTCATTTGATTTAACCCTGGTTAATTTCAAGTGTAACCTGTATAACTATTGGCCCAAATCACTAAATTATTTGGAAACATGGACATTTTTTTTTAGATGAATGGAAACTAGTGTGTGTGTGTGTGTGTGTGTGTGTAATCATTGACCCTAAGACTTGAAGAATTTTTTTTGGTTGAAAAGGAGTATATTCCACATTAAAATCTTATTAGTGATTTCTGAGATTAATCTCCAGGAAAGGGAATGTGCACACCCCGTCTGTATCAGGGGCCCTTTCATTAATAACAATTTCTGAATTTCCTTGCAAGCTTTTAAAAGGTTAGATGTGTTATATATAGACTAAAGGTAACATTTTCATGGATCTAGAACTTAAAATTAAGAGGATGGCATGGACTGGATGTTTGTGACCCCTCAGAATCATATTTTGGAACCTAATCCCTAATTCGATGGTAGAAGGCAGGGGCATTGGGAGGCAAGTAGATTCTGAGAGCAGTGGTTATGTCATTAGTGCTCTTATAAAAAAAAACCCAGAGAGATTCTTCACTCCTTCTACCACGCAAAGACACAGAGATAAAACAAGTGTGTACCAGGAAACTATCTCTGACCATGCACTGAATCTGCCATCACCTCGATCTCAGACTTCCCAGCCCCCAGAATTTCCAGAAATAAATTTCTGTTGTTTGTAGGCTACAGTCTATGGCATTTTGTTATAACAGCCTGAGAGGACTAAAGGGAGGGGAGAAAGGAGATAAGGAACTCATTTCCATGATAATCCAAGAAAAGAAGATGCATCATTTAAACATGGTTTGTTAATAAGGATATCCTAAATTTATGAAATTTTGAAAAAGAGAAAATTACAAGTAGAATGTATATTTTGTTCTTGTTTTTGTTCTTTAAAAAATAAAATGTCAAACAAAAGGATAGGGAAAGATGAAATAAGTTTGTGAGTTGCAGACTGCAGGTGGATAATGAAAATAATAAAATATTGTTACTTGGGTGTGTATTTGTGTATGTGTATGTATGTGTTTGGTTTTACTGACAACTATCTCTTATCTTTTTTCAGAAGTATGAGATATACACTAAAAATAAAAAAATAACTGGGTTGAATAGAATCAAAGGATATCATATTGATATCAGTATCAAGACTGACATTTTAAATTCACCTTAATCTCTCTATAGCTAAAATCAAACAGATTTTGCCATTAGAAACAACATGACAACACTTCAGACATTTCACAAAGCCTTAGTGTGAAAAGAGGCCAAAGCAAATATAAACTGAGGTAATAGCCAACGCCAAAGTTTCAAACCCTATTAAAAAGAATGCAGTGGTGTTGAAAATTCCATGGCTTGAGATACAATGATGCATCCAGTTGTTTTATTTCATAATTTGTAATTAAATTTGAATTATCAAGATATATTTTGGCCTTCCAAATAATCTGATAAATATTAAAAGACCTTGAAATGTTGATCATTGCAAATAAAATTAATTATGTGGAGATTATTCCAAGAAAAAAAAAATCATTTGATTGTTTTACTTACACTCAACCCTTCTTGGAAGACAACAGTCCCCTCATTTTCACTTACAAAACAAAGTACACATGCAGTCATTTGATTGTTTGGGCTTTTAAATTTGGCTCTGAGTCCTTTGGAGTATAATCCCTTTACTGGAAATTCAGTTAAAGTAACTCCTTTAATCTCTAAACACTAACCAGACAAACCACATTTCCTGCCTTCACTCTGTTTTCTCCACCTCTCTGTAGATTTAGTCCTGATTGGCAATGAAGATTATAGCTTTGGACAACATGGCAGGTTGATGAAAACAATCATCTCCTATCATTTGGCATCTATTTTCCTCTCTTCACTTTGCTCATCTACAACTATTGTCAACCCCAGCTGCTCATTAGACCCCTGAAGGGCTTTTGAAAACCCCTCCCCTTTCCTAAGACATTTTTATTTAACAGGTCTCGGGTGGAGTCCAAATAATAATATTTTTAAAGAAACTCTTCAGGTAACTCTAATGTGTAAACAGAATTGAAAAGGCCAGGTTTACAGGGATTTAGGACGGAAAACTGAAGAGGGGGAGGAAACGTGGCTAAGAGTGGCCTCCTGATAACCAATCAGGATGCGCTGAGCCCCCTCAGTGAACCAATCAGGATAATCCGAACTTTCAGTGCACCAGTTGCCTAGTCTGCATGGAATAGACTCTAAGACGGCGCTCTCTCAATTTGAAAGTGCACAGGCATCGCCTGGCCATCTTGTTAAAAATGCATTTTTTTTTTTTTTTTTTTTTTTTTTAGTAAGTCTGTATGGGACCCGAGAGTCTGCATTTCTAACCTGCCTCCAGGGGATGCTGTAGCTGTTGTTCCACAGACCACATTTTGAGTAGCAAGTATTTAGGATAAATCTGGTCCCATAATAAAAATGTGGTCATTTTTTTCAAAAGAATGTAATACTGGTACAAAAGGGTATAACGCAATTATAATGAAAATTTAGAAACAACCTAAATGTCTATTAACAGAGCCAATATGAAGGGATAATATTCAATCTGTGTGTTTTGAAGAAGTTGTTAGTAGCCTGGAAAAAGCAGTAAAATAAAAAATGAAAAATGTAAAATATAAAATTATATGTAAACTCGAGGTGCCTGGATGGCTCAGTCGGTTGAGCAACAGACTTAAATAAAAATAAATAAATAAATAAAGTCTTTATAAAAAATTACATGTAAACTATATAGGAATATCCCAATTACATTCAAATGGGTGGAAATAGATGGAAAGAAAATGATCCAATATGTTAACTGTGATTACAACAGGTTTTGTGATTATAAGCAACTTTATTTTCTTTCTAGTTTTCTGTATTTTCCATTTTATCCAATTAATATGTTTTATCATTATAATAAGATTAAACATACTAAGCAAAATACTGTATTACATCAGATAATACATTTTTTTGACATTTGTATCAAAAGACATGTATAAGATTTAATCCCCATTAGTTTAACCCTGAAATTCACTAACTTTATCAAAATTTCTTTTATATCTATTGATATGCATCTTTTTCACAACTCATGATGAAGTTCATGTTTTCATTACTCACTGTGCATATGCAGAGTAGTGCCTACTTAGATTTGTCAAAAAAGTAAAAGAAAAAAATCTATGTAGAGCTTCAAGACAATTGAATATTGACAATTGTGAAGTTAAGGAAGTTATAGTTGATAACCATAATCCCTTCTCTTTTCAGGAAATTATAGGGCAACCACACTCATGAAAAATAGATTATATACATATATATTGTGGCTGTGTTGCTTATGGATTCTGCATCTATTTTTCATGAGTGTGTTCAAACATGATTTACTATCATACATCATAACCATACATTGTGATCAAGCTATATTTATTTCACAGATGTAGGTTGGTTTAATATTTTTAAAAATTAATAATAAAATGGTGTGGCTCACCATAAAATTGGATCTAACAAGGCAAAGTCCCTCATACCATGGCAAATTTTTGTAATATTTAAGCAAAAGCTGCCATTCCTCTGCTAATGAGGGTCTTTGCCTTTGTCCACTAGATTTCATCTAATAAAATAGAACACGTGTTCTCTGGTGAATCAAACTTACATAAAAACCAATAACACTGCCTTTAAGTCTTAAATCCACCTGAAAGACATATACAAAAATATGTGGGTGGATGAGGACTCAGCAGGCTCTTTCATTAGAAAATGGGTCTTTGGAAGGGCACAAGGACTCAGCCTCTCAGAAGTGGGCAGTTATAGTTCAGAATTGACCAAGGTATAATGACAATTTCAACCAAGATAAAACCTTTTTTGAACAGAAAACCCCCAGTGATCTCCCTATATGGTTGATGATACTGCAACGAAACCTGTTTTGTGTGTATGTTTGCCTGGAGCACCCCTCAGCTCAATCCTACTCAGTCCTTTGATGACACTAAACAGCTTCATTTTATCTTGCTGCCCACATGTACTCCAACCCATGCTGCAACAAATGAATGTTTAATACTAGCTACATATAAAATTCACCCAGTGAACTTTTTAAAATCATACAGTGTTGGGCTCTACCCAGAAAAACTGAATCAGTCTCTGAAGATGGAGCCAGGATATCATTTTGTGTTGCTTTATTTTTTCAAAGCTCTCCAGGTAACTCCAATGTACAGTAAGGGTTGAGATCCCCAGTGATAACCCACTAACTTGGCTTACCATTGCCTTGAACAAAATAGAGCACCTTTGCGTATAGCTTTTTTTATTTGTTATATTATGTTAATCACCATGCATTACATCATTAGTTTTTGATGTAGTGTTCCATGATTCATTGTTTGCATGTAACACCCAGTGCTCCATGCAGAACATGCCCTCTCTAATACCCATCACTAGGCCAATCCATCCCCCCACCCCCCTCCCCTCTAGAACCCCCAGTTTGTTTCTCAGAGTCCATAGTCTCCCATGGTTCATCTCCCCCTCCGATGTCCCCCCTTCATTCTCCCCTCCTGCTATCATCTGGTCAGAATGGCTAAAATTAACAAGTCAGGAAGTGACAGATGTCACTCTGCAGGGATGCAGAGAAAGGGGAACCCTCCTACACTGTTCGTGCGAATGCAAGCTGGTGCAGCCACTCTGGAAAACAGTATGGCAGTTCCTCAAAAAGTTGAAAATAGAGCTACCCTATGACCCAGCAATTGCACTACTGGGTATTTACCCCAAAGATACAAATGTAGGGATCTGAAAGGGTATGTGCACCTCTATGTTTATAGCAGCAATGTCCACAATAGCCAAACTGTGGAAAGAGCCAAGATGTCCGACAGATGAATGGATAAAGAAGATGTGGTATATATATATATATATATATATATATACAATGGAATATTATGCAGCCATCAAAAGGAATGACATCTTGCCATTTGCAATGACGTGGATGGAACTGGAGGGTATTATGTTGAGCCAAATAAGTCAATCAGAGAAAGATACATATCATATGACCTCACTGATATGAAGAATCTTAATCTCAGGAAACAAACTGACGGTTGCTGGAGTGGTGGGGGTGGGAGGGATGGGGTGGCTGGGTGATAGATATTGGGGAGGGTATGTGCTATGGTGAGCTCTGTGAATTGTGTAAGACTGTTGAATCACAGACCTGTACCTCTGAAACAAATAATACATTATATGTTAAAAAAATAAAATAAAAAAGAAGATGGGTATAGCATTTTAATATTAATCAAAACTTTAAGCCAAGGTAATGGGATTTCAGGCATCAATTAAGGCCTAAAGAGAAAAAAGTGAACAAGGCCAACAACAACAACCCCTCCCCCCCACACACACACAATTTTGACTATAGCAGAGCCTCTGGGGGGCCTTTGAACTCCAGACTGGCAGGTACTCTGGGCTACACTAAACAGATGAAGACTGGAGCTAGAGGGATGTATTTTTATAATACTTGTAACTTACATTGCCCCAATTTCCATTGATATGATAAGGTTGTCAGTATGAGCATCTTATCCCTGTCTAGTATTGGCCTCTGTTCTAAACGTCAAATCTAATCCAGAAGCCCTACCAACCTTCATCTCTCCACCCCAAATCAATCTGATCTTTTAACTTGCCCTCATGAAGATGCTTCCCCTTCCCCAAAGTGATATTTTTTTCTTTATCCAACTTTATATTTCACCAGATTAGGGTTACCAGGTCAAATATAGGACTGACAGTTAAATTTTATTTTAGATTAAGAAAAGTAATTTGGGACACATTTATACTGAAAAAATATTCATTGTTTATATAATATTCAAATTTAACAGGGCATCCTATTTTTTGTTTTTATTTTTGTTTTGTTTTATTTTTGCTAAATCTGGCAGCCATATACCAAATATATCCTGAAATGCAACAAAGCATTTGGAAAATTTGTTTGGCATTGGAATTATGGAAGAAACCCCCTTCTCCCCCAAAAAACTAGTGTCATTTCTCACCTTAAACTTACAATCAAACCAAGAAAAGGAGAATCCCAATTTCTAACTTTTTCATTAAAGACTTGAGGGGAAAATGGATAATAAAGCAATCAGTAGAAATCAGTCTGAGTCAGCATTGAAAAGATCAATTAAAGAGAGAAAAATCAATTTTGAAAACATTATTATCAACATGACATTTCTTTGTAAAGGTTCTTATAAATTGCTTTTCCATTCAGTAAAAATTTTCTGGATTAAATGCAAAAGTCATCTGTTAATCAGCAAGATTGACTCTTAAAGTTAAACAAAACTGAAAATAAGACTATGAAAATAATATTTCATTCTACCTCAGCTTGTTTTGTACATGGACACAGCACCGGGATTTTTATATTTAATCATTTCAAGCTCATAGGTTTTTATTATTTTATTAAATAATTTTTCTAACAATTAGATCCCTAGGCCTTAAGCCCTTTTCAGTTTTACATTTATTTCTATAGTTTCAATGTGTCTTTTAGGGTGAGAGAGGAATTCCCAGTAAGATCATAAATTACATGATGGCATAGAGTAACTTCATTATCTCCATCTTCCCTTCCATCTTCAGCCCCATGATCTGCAAGCCCCCTGCCCACTTACTAAATACCATGGGTGGATTGCATTACAGATGTGTACCTTTCCCACAAAGAGTTTTAAAGAGAAGCTTCAACATTTCTTTATATAAGAAGGAAGAGACATCATGCTAAGATTACAGTCAGCCCTGGGCATGTAGTCAGCCATGCAAAGGGCACACTTGTCATTTAAAAAACAAAACCCCCGGAAGACTTGTAGATGTGCAACAGGAGATTTGTACAAGGATATTTAGAGCAGTGCTGTTTATAATAGGACTACAAACTAAACTAAACTAAAAATGCTAATAGTCATTAACAGTAGAATATATAAACAATCACCATGTATTCATATACTGAGTACTATAAAGTAGTTGAATTTCATATACACACAATAACATGGTCATAATGTTGACCAAAAATAAGCAAGACACGTAGCATAATTCCACATACATAAATCTCAAAAGTATGCAAAAGAAAACAGTATATGGTTTAAGTTTACAAATAATTTAGTAAAACTATAAGAAGACAAGGGAATGAAAAACAAGAAATCCATATAATAGTTCCCTCTGAGGGAAAGGAACAAACTGAGACCAGCAAAAGAAAAACAGTGAGTTTCAAGGTAGTGATAACAGTCTCTTTGTTAATGTGGGTGGTGATGGTCACTCCAATATGATTCTTTATACCACCCATATATTTTATACTTTTTTTATACTTTTTATACTTTTATTATCATGGTGATATTCATTATACAAACTAATAATAATAAGCAAACTTTCTCTTCCCAGGACATTTTATTTGTCTGTTTGTCGGATATATATATCTATATACCTATATATAAAAGTTGGTGTTTTGGGTGCTTATTTTAGTAAATTTGTCCAAATTCACATTAGATGGTAATTAGAGGAATCATAGAAGTTGAGGGAGGAATTCTACAAGGAAACTTGACTATATTCCTCTTCTGAGCATGAGCAATAAAAAGAAAGGGTTTGGGTTGAAGGAAAAATGACTGATGAAGTCTCAGAAATTAGATGTGTTAGTCTTAAACAAAATGAAAAAAAAAGGGGGGGGGGAGATAGGTTTATAGAAAGTGAGACAGAGTTCAGAGTGAGACTCACAACCAGGGGAGGGTGGACAACTGGGAATAAGGATTGAGAACTCTAAAGTTTTGGTAGAATTGATGAAACAAATGAGATCTGCCAAGTAAAAATAGGATTGAGAAGTGTTTTTGATGGCCCAACTTAAGTTATTATAATCAATTATAATGATACTAATCTACAAAACTGTGAGATTTTCGCTCATTAGGTTAGAAATGGTGAGGAAGACTTAGCAATAGTCCACCTTTATTTGTGATGATGGTATCCGTGAGGGAGGGTATCTGTAGTCAGTCCTACAGGGAACTCCAGAACTGGAATGTCCCTTCAGCATTTTCCCATATCTCCAGGAAGGAAGGTCATTATCCCCCACACTGACAAGTTATTAGAGGTGGGCCAGTTCCCAAGGGGGGAGCATAATCTTGTGAAAGGCACTACTTCAGCCTGAGGGAATTCTAGAGAGGAACTCATCTGAGAGAAATCAGCAAATAGCACTCCCACAGCTGAGCCAATGAGTGTGAACTGTGGCATATCAGTGCATCTATACAGCCCACCACTCATGGTACTCCGATTCATTTGCTTCATCTACTAAGTTGACCACACCTTCTCCAAGTTTCTGGTTGGCTTCCTCATCTGAGGAAATTTACAAGAGGATGGTTGTTAGAATAAACTATAAACCCTGCCACTGCATCTAGACTCAAGACCATAGCTGATACTCATTTTCTTCTTTTTCCACTACCCGTTCCAGATGCCCCTCACCCTTGGCTAGCACTTCTGCAATTTAGGTGGCCTACCTGGGAGACTGACCCAGATCCTCATCTCTAAAGGAGCTAAATCCCCTGCTCACCAGGCTGCTATGCTGTTCATTTACTATCAAAATTGTGCAGAGAAGATAAGCACTAGTAAATCACTTGGGTGCCAAGCCTACTACTGATGATCAGAGCCAATCACCACTGCCCAAGTGGTGACTGTTCTTCTTGCCTAATTGTCTCTCCAAGTCTGAAATGCTAAGGCAGCAACTGCAGCTTCAGATTTAATGGAACTCTGTGTCCTCTGGTGGGAGCATTCCTCTATGGAAATCGGGATATCTAGACTCACAGAAATGCAAATTCCCCAATGGAATCACTGGAAATGATGAGATGTGGGCCTTGGTTCTTCGTTTTTAGATCCATGTATTTTACTAACTGGGGACACAGCACTATATACGGCCAGGGTTTAGAGTGTAGAGTGCTTCCTGGAGAATGGTGCCTCATCTTCCCAGGGGATTATCTCCAAGCTGTTGCTTTACAATAAACACATTCCATATTTCTATCATGTCAGTAGCTTCTGGGGAAGCTTGGTATGTGATAAGACCAGAAGATCCTACAGTCATGCACCCACTTTTTCACCTGCTTTGCTGTAAAGCAGTTCTCTCGGTCTGAGGTGATATATATATCTTGTTGGTAGTTCAAACACTGTGTAAGTTCTTGGATAACAGCACTGACTGAGGCAGGAAAGGAAAGTGTTGATATGTGTTGATTCCAGATAATGTGTTGATTCCAGATCAACTAAATCCCTCCTCCTTCCAAAGTTGGTTTCATTGAGGGATAGTAGCATACTAGGGGCTCAGCATTAGTCAGTCATTGATTCAGGATCTAAAAATAGGATGAGGTTCAAATATTGGACAAGAGATCATGATATTTCATTGTAGTACCCATCCAATAAATCTTTGATTTCTTTTGGTTGTACAAATTTTATAAATTGAGCAACACTCCTTTTTTTTAAGATTTTATTTATTTATTTAACAGAGAGAGAGAGAGCACAAGCAGGGGGAGCAGTAGGCAGAGGGAGAAGCAGGCTCCCCACTGAGCAGGGAGCCCAATGTGGGGCTCAATCCGAGGACCATGGGATCATGACCTGAGCCAAAGGCAGATGCTTAACCGACTGAGCCACCCAGGTGCCCCAATTGAACAACACTCTTACTGGCTGCCCATTTATCTTACATCTAGGAATATCATGCTCTATATCTTCATAGTTCTAGGTAGGCCAGCTCCCACTGGCTGTCCTTCAGACCTTGCTATCGATCATGATGATTGTACCTACATTGCTTCTACAGTTTTAGTTTTTCCTCCTGTTCTCCATTATTCTGAACCCATCATCCCCATTGCTATCAGGGAGCCCAATTCTATAACAGCATCTCCGATGTCACCCTTGGTCTATAAGAAACATTGATCACTGAACTACTTAGAAGTGCTATAGCCTGGTGCCCCCTCGTTAGAGCATGTCTTATCAGTTTTGTAGGTGGAGTTTTGTCCAGGTTCTCCCACAGTTACCTGGGGTTTTCCAGCCTTACATGGTGTACCTCATCCAGCATGCTTATTTCTCCAAACCTCTTGATCTCTTGCTCCACTGCCTGCCACAGTAGTTCTAGCATCTCTACTTTATTTATTGAGGGCTACCCCTTTTCTAAACTTCCAAGAATGTTACAATGTTAACACTGTTTCTTAAGGTACTCAACAAGGTAATAAATCTTAGATTATTGAGATAGTGCTCCCATATCGGTGGACTCTCTCTTATCCAAACTCATGTTCCACCCTCAGAATCCCCTATACTCTCCAGGCTCCTACTGGTACACGTTGGCTGGCCCATGTTGGCTAGTCCTTCAGCATTTCCTATTTAATGCCAGCATGTCTCTGGCAGGGCAGTGTTATGACTTGACCCTGGTTATCTTTCTGATGCCTAGTAAGAGAGGTGGAGATAGAGCCTGAAAGTATGTACATTATGTTATGAGGCAAAGATCTCTGCATTATCTTCAAGCAGAGGAGGAATTCTAGATTTTAACAGGAAAAAGTGGGCTATTTCTATAGGTTCAGTATCATAGGGAAGCTGGAGATTCAAGATTTCTGAGTATATTGACTCAGATGTCTCCATCCCACATGTCAGTTTCAAACATCTTTGTAAATGAGGTCCTGAGTTACCCAGGGTTAAGGATTCACGGTTCTCTGGAACTATTTTGCCCTTATAATTAGATCCTGGGCTTTATACCCACGTTTTTGTTTTGTTTTGTTTTGTTTTTTGTTTTCCCCCTCTAGCTGCTAGAGATGAGACTCTCTTTATATGCTCCTTAAGAGACCCTCTGGCTTTCACACATCACCTTAAATTTCGATTAATTACCTTCTGCCATTCATTGTCTTTTTCCAATATCACCCAGCAAGAACAAGGAGATTTCAAAGTCCCCATACTTACTACTTTCTTCAAACTTCTTCAAGTTTTCTAATTAAAATATATATATATGTGTGTGTGTGTTTAAATAGGTGCTGAGATTCTGTAATAATGTTATAGTTAAGGATATGTCCACTTTTCCTCATTATAAATAAATCAGATAAGCAAACTGTACATCTTTCTTCTTTCCTATCTATTCCATTGATTTAAATTACTAGAAGAGGAATTTTGTGGGGGTCCCTGGGTGGCTCAGTCAGTTAAGCATCTGCTTTTGCCTCAGGTCATGATCTTGTGGTCCTGGGTTGGAGCCCTGCATAGCGCTGGGCTCCCTGCTTGGTAGGGAGTCTGCTTCTCCCTCTGCCTCTGCCCCTCCCCTCTGCTCCTGCTCTGTCTCTCGCTTTCTCTCAAATAAATAAATAAATGAAATCTTAAAAAAAAGAGAGAGAAAAAAGAGGAATTTTGTGGTCGAATGGTACATCTATCTTAAAAGCTTTTGGTATATATTGCCAAACATGTTCCAGAAGTGTTAGACTAGTGTAAACTTCCATTAGCAGTGAATGAGAGACCTGTCCCCAAAACCATCCCAACTTTTGTAATATCATTTGTGGTAATTTTTGCTATGTCAAGATAAAAAGGCATTTCCTTTTTCATTTTAAATATGTTAATGGCTATGTATGTTTTTCTTTTGTAAGTCGCCTATCTGAATTCTTCAGAAAGGTCAACAACCAATGCTCAGAACAATGAAGGTCACCTGGTGCGGTGTTTACAAACTGTTCTCTGAATATTCCTATGCTTTGATACTGAGAAACTTAAGGGTTGGAGGGAGGAAGCCATCATAGGGAAAGAGAAGCCATGCTGTGGAGGAGGGAAGGGAAGCAGACAGCACTACGCGCACACACCCCTAACTCCCCCACCCCCACACACATACACACTCACTTTGTTTCAAAACACTGTCTACATTTTTGTTTTCTTTATTTGGCATCTCCTTAAGATTTTCTTTTAAAGGGGTGCCTGGGTGGCTCAGTTGGTTAAGCCACTGCCTTCGGCTCAGGTCATGATCCTGGAGTCCCTGGATCGAGTCCCGCATCGGGCTCCCTGCTCTGCAGGGAGTCTGCTTCTCCCTCTGACCCTCCCCCCCCCTCATGTGCTCTCTCTCTCTCTCTCTCAAATAAATAAATAAAATCTTTAAAAAAAAAAAAAAAAGATTTTCTTTTAAGTAAAAGGTCAAGTAAAGCCACTTTGAAAACCATTACTCCTTGCCCAACCTTCCAGTTAGATGAGGAGGAAAGGGAATCTCAGAAAAGCTGGTGGCCTCTAGCAACCAAGATCAGCACATTGGGCTGGGGTCATCAGAGCCGGCGATTGATCACTTCCACTCTACTACTTCAAGATGGTTTCTTTTTCTGATTACCCAGGCAGAAAACAGTACAAGGTGATTCAAGTGTACAAAGTGTCAAAAATTTCTCCTTAAACTTTCTCCAGTTACTGCCCTTCAGGAAGGGGTGCAACTCTTTTAATAAGACCTTTGCCACTAGTCATCTCCAACAGCTGGCCCTCATGTTCTGTGGCTCTCAAACACAAAGCAGCCTCACCATGTGGATTTCTATAAACACATTATTTTAGGGGTGCCTGGGTGGCTCAGTTGGTTAAGCATCTGCCTTCAGCTCAGGTCATGATCCCAGGGTCCTGGGATCAAGCCCCGCATCGGGCTCCCTGCTCAGCGGGGAGCCTGCTTCTCCCTCTCCCACTCCCCCTGCTTGTGTTCCCTCTCTCGCTGTCTCTCTCTCTCTGTCAAATAAAATCTTAAAAAAAAAAAAACCACATATATAGGCATATATGTGTGTATATGTGGTGTTTGTGTGTGTATATAAATGGACATTACCCAAAAATCTAAACAGGATTTTGCTTTAAAGAATTCATGTCTAACATAATGCTTTTATAGTTAAGTTTGTAAAATGCCCACACATGATAACTTTTAGTGCATCCAAGCCTCTAATCTATCATCTCACAAGAATGTAAGTTTAAAGCCTTGTCGGGGCGCCTGGGAGGCTCAGTCGTTAAGAGGCTGCCTTCAGCTCGGGTCATGATCCCAGAGTCCTGGGATCGAGCCCTGCATCAGGCTCCCTGCTCAGTGGGAAGCCTGCTTCTCCCTCTCCTACTCCCCCTGCTTGTGTCCCCTCTCTCACTGTCTCTTTTGCTGTCAAATAAATAAATAAAATCTTTAAACACATTATTTTAAATGAAAGATCAGAGATTAAATAAACGCCTTAGTTTCCTATCAGTTCTGCACTGGGATTCACATTTTCCCTTATCTCTTCTAAATATTTGAATGATAATATTTTCTAAATGTGGTTAGAACACAATTTACCAAGTCATAATTTACTGACTCAGTTTGGATTTAAGGAACATCATCTTAGTTATGCAGTCCTTGGATATTATCAGAGCTGAAGACACATTTCTGTTTCAGGTTTTACATATTTTAGCAATTGTTTTCAGTTCATGTACTTTTTTGCCTTAAAGCAGTTTCAAGAGAGTATAATTTGAAACATCAAAAAAGGGAATAATGATACTTTACTAACTTCGAACTTTAAGGACTACAAACAAGTTTTGCAATCTAAAAATGACCATAATTATTTCCAGTTTTTCTACTTTTTCTATTATTAACTCTTTAACTTCTTATTTAATATTTCATATCTTATGATCCATAACTACCACTTACAGTAGTACCTTCTATGTGCTTAGAAATGTATCTGCATTACCTCATTTAGTCCTCAGAGTAAAAAATATTAAGGTGGTTTAGGGACTGTTATTATGTCCATTTCACAGATGCAGAAATTGGAGTCTTAAAGACATTTAGTGTCAAATAAGGCTTTAAATTATGGTTCATTTGTTTCTGGAATTCAAGTTTCCATACAGTACATTTTATGCCTCCCATGTTACAGAAAGAAATTCCACAATTGTTCCTTTGATTGAACCTTAATTTCTGTGGTTCCTCCAAGCACTCCAACTCATATTTCAAATTACAGAAGTTTTACTAGACCTATAGTAAAATATACTTTATACTCACAGCTGAATCTCTCAAGACCCAACATGTTGAAGACACCTTGTTATAAATGCAAACACTAAGTTGTCTCAGACCCTTTAACATCCAGTAATTCCTTTGTGCATTGAAATGGAAGTACAGAATCATAATGGTTTGGTTTATACAATCCTAAACCTCTTGAAGGCAGGGTTTTATCTAGCCAAAAGTATACACACATATATTTGTAAAATATGAGCCTAGAACTCTAAATTCAGAAAGATGAGGGACACGTTTGCTAGATTGTCTCCTTTCAGAAACCACATCCTTTGACTTTCTAATTCTGCTCATGGATAGATCTCCAGTTCTTGGATGTGAAATGTTAAAAATTACAAGAACTATACTCTTAAGTTAATATAAAGATAACCTAGTAAATATTTATTAGCATATGTGTTATATCAAGTCTACAGATGATTTTCAAAAATCATTAAATGATGAGGATTCATTTTGGCCCAATAACTATGTTCTGATAATATTTATGATCTAAAATGGGAGAGTAGAGGGAGAGATGTTGACAAGGTTGTTACTATCACTTATGGAAAATGAAAATGATCTAGAATTTAGTTTCACATTTTATATCTGACAACACTGGGATGTGAAACTATGAGGTATTCTAATAGTCTTACATTTTTATGTGATTGGCAAAGAGTCTGAACTCCTCCTCAAATGTATCTCACTGATAAAATTTTTGCGGGATGACAAATAGGTTTCTTTGTTTATCAGTTTGGAAAATAAACTCTATGGGCCTAAACAAACTTGCTTAAGGTCAATGCAGGACACAGATCAGATTACAAAGGGTAGTGTGAGATTATACCTTTGTGTGCCATTACAATGCATTAGCCTCATGTTAATACAGCATTTCTTCAATACTGGCTTCAATACTGGCTCTGAGCACATCTGCTAAGTTTTACCCAGCAACTGATTAGCATGGTTTCTCTAGCACATCAATGTCTTAGTTCAAATTTTTAAAGAGATGGATCTGATTGACCAGCTCACCTTATGATGCAGGTCTCCTCTGACAAATGTGTTTGTGCTGACATCACATTGTGGAACCAGCAGGATTACTGACAGGTTCAACAGAAGAGTACAGGCTCATGAACTGCTCTTATGGTCACCCGAGCAGCCCCAGGTCCAGCTATCTTAAAGTATCTGCCTGCTTATTTCTAGAATTTTTTTGAGATTTCACCAGAAAATTACAGTAAAGCTCAAATTTTATTTGAGCTAGTTTGAGTAGGTTCCTGTGCCTTATTAACAAAGAACCTGTTCCAGAACAGATTCTAACAACTTTGTTAAAATTTTTCACTTCCACCTTTTATGTCTTAAAATATATAGGGTAACTAATATACATTATTTTATCTTTGAAAATATGTCTTTTTTAGGAGAAAGTTTAAAATGAAAGTAAAATATACTCCACTTTCAGGAAAATAGGCAGCAACTCCAATATACAGGAAATGAATAGATGAGAGCACTAATGAGAATCAGGAAGTAGAAAAAAGTGAGGGAGGGAAGGAAGGAGAAGTTTTTCCCTTTGCTTTGCTTTCCTAGAGATTTGAGTGTTACATGGGTAAGTTGCTCTAAATTGAAATACAGTATAGCAGTTATGTAGATATACCTGAAGCTGAACTGTTTAGGTTCAAATTTAGCTTTGCCAGATTTAGCGGATGACCTGTGAAACTAATCTCCCTGTACCTCAGTCTCTCATCCTTAAATTTGGTAGAATAACTTTCAGTTTTTAACAATTTATCTTAGTTTCTATAAAAATAGGCTAAAATCCTTTTATGTACTCATAGTAACTAAACAAATACATAGCTCCAGTGGGCATTTGTTATATCCTACTAATTGGACAAAGATAGGATAAATAACCCTAGATAACTTTGTGAATTGGCTAGGGAGTCTGAGGATAAGAAGACTGAAGCTTCTTTCTCCGTGGCCCAAGACAGTGTATAGACCCTCTACAGCCCAGTTTAGGGCACTGCAATAGACCTAAACCATAACACAGATGTCCTTCCATCAGAAAATTTTATAATCTCAAATCTTTTACTCCTTTTCCCCCGAGGGACAGCCACTTAAGAGTCCAATATGCTCTGGGATTGAATAGTACCTGGGCAAAAAGTATGTGCAATGATTTGTAGCATTTTTACTTTTGTCTCAAGAACTCCTTTAGGTAGGTGTTAGAAATCTATAATCTAGAATTGCATAGATTCCTAACCCTGGCTTGCAAACCTTGTCAGCCTGTAGGGTTCTGGACTCGAAATCTTTGACTGGGGACCTTACCACCTTGATTGGTAAACATACGATTCTTAGTTATTTCTTGCCTGCGTAAGTTCAATCCCATTACTTTGATGACCTAAGGTAGGTACTCGGTGTACTCCAACTCAAGACTGGTTTCAAACATCCAGAGTTTACTGTCTGGATTTTAGCTATTCCCCTGTCAGTTGTGTTTCTTTGCCTAACATTTTGGTTGGGTTTACTTGGTTCTGGGTTTTTGACTCCTGCCATCCACAGTCCTGGTATTATCATATATACCCAACACTTGCCTCTTTGGGAACAGCAGACTAGGTAGGTATCAGGACAGGGGCTAGAAATGAGGTTTACAGAGTGACCACTAAGTTTAGGAGCTACACTGGACACTACAGATGTGTGTGTGTGTGCACGCTTAGTCTTTATAAAAAACTATGATATAAAGATTATTAATCCCATTTACAAATGAGAAAACTGAGGCTCAGCAATCATATATAACTTGCTAGAAAAAGCATACAATCAGTGAACAGTGGAATTTCTGGCTCCTCATCACCACTGAACATAATTGCATCTATGACACACCATTAGTAGCTGGATGTTTGCCTTCATCCTTGGCTGGTTTTCCTTCACTTCTTTGTGGAGAGAGCTGCCCATGTGGTTATTTTTTTTTTCTAAATAAATCTTGGCTATTAAAATGATTCAGTTTCCTGGAACCAACGACTCATTGGGACCCATATTATACAGATTCTTCCTGAACTTCTTGACATTCAGTAGAGCCAGAAAGGGAAACAGAATAATGGCTAATATACAAGTTTTGGGGCTAGACAAATATGGAGTTAAGTCCTAGCATCAGCACTAACTAGTGTGTAACTTGGGTCTAATTACTTAACATCTCTCTCTTTTTTTTTTAAGATTTTATTTTTATTTATTTGAGAGAGAGAGAATGAGAGAGAGAGAACACCTGAGAGGGGATAGGGTCAGAGGACGAAGCAGACTCCCTGCCGAGCAGGAAGCCCGATGCGGGACTCGATCCAGGGACTCCAGGATCATGACCTGAGCTGAAGGCAGTCGCTTAACCAACTGAGCCACCCAGGCGCCCACTTAACATCTCTTTGTGAGACTGTGCATATAAAGCTTTTAGCAGGACCTAAGAAGTGATGAAGAGTAAGTGTTCAGTAAACACTAAGTATCCTTGTGGTGCTATTTCATAATTATCCATTATTATTATGTTCTTCCAATGCACTCTCCCAATCTTGTGTTCTGAACTAAGGTCAAACAAAGCGTAGGGCAAGTGAAAGTTAAGTAAGTGGCATAAAAACCTAAGACTTGGAACAATAGTTCTCTCTTTTCTTCAACGTCTTGTTCTCAACTGCCTGGCCAGAAAGGAAAACACACAGGAGTGGAAGGTTTAAAGCTCTTAGAAGGGAGGAAAAAATGGTCACACTCCAGTTCTTTTCTGAGAATTCAACTGATCTGTTATAGTAGGTATTTGCTTTGAAACAAGGAAAAGCGTTAATGGAGTTTTGATACAGAGGTTGCATGGAACCAGATTAATGAATGAAAAGTGAGCCAGAATTTACTAATGAAATACAAAACCTTTCCCTCTAGATCATTGATCCAGACCTAGCTAGGTTGTCATAATATTTCATAGCATAATAGCTTTAACCATAGTGCTGGGGGCACTTTGCACTCCATGATTTTCAGGCAGACACTAGTCCAAAAATATTTTTTAAAAATTGAGTGTAAATTCTCTTAATGGCCAACTGAGTAACCCTAAATAAGCCTCTTGAAGTGCTTTGTTTTATAAAACTAGTCCCTTTCTTATATTGACTGCTAGTGAATGGTGAGTACAAGAAACTGATAAACAATTTTAAGTGCAAGTCAGTTGACCTGCATTGCGGTCATCCCAGAGTTATGTAACCTGAAGCAGATCATTTGGTGTTTCTGCTCTCTGTTTTCTTTTCCATAAAACCAGCATCTTAATGGTATAATTTGTATGGTTTTGCCGTTAACAAATCACTCTCCCATGCATTAACTCAGTTCATATAACAGCCCCCTCCTCGCCTACCTCCTTAGGTTGCTGTGGTGATAAAACAAGTTAATAGATATGAAAAGCTTTTGAAATGTTACAGAGGCTAGTCAACCTCATGTAGTCATAATGGTTTCACAGTATAATTAGAAAATACTACATAGAGGAACCATGTTTCCATTGCTTAAACAGACACTGTTCTTAAACCATTAATGTAGACCTCCATTGGGTTTTTTTAGCGAGTGAGCATTTAATGTGCATTGCTGAGTTCATAAAACAGCCAGCCTCTGTAACACACAAGGCAGAGCCACCAATGGAGGAGAGCCTCATCAGCTCCACATCAAGTGCAGCCTCTGATTGGCTCATTCCAAACAAGGACAGTTTGTAGCTGCTATTCCAGGAAACCCACACAATGCATAACTGCTTTTCCTTTTACACTTCCCACTGGTGTAGTAAATAGTAACCTTTTGCCAGCCATTCATAAACCACTATGCCACACACATCCGAAGTACCTATTTTGAGATATTCTAAGAAATAGGCAATCTTTAAAACATCTCGTTTTTCAATTCTCACTTTTCTCTGTAAGCACATGATTTAAAAGCATTTACATAATGAAAAAGACATTTGAAAAGCACATAATTGTGAGCAGTTTTTGAAAAAACTGGCATAAAATGCAATTTGAAAAGTCATAGACTCAGGAAAGCAGCAAGCTATTTTTGCTTTAATTTAAAAACTTGTAGATCTAAAAAAATGTTTTAAATACACAGTGGAGCAGTGTTAAGTAGTCAATGGCAATTTTGGCAGGCATTAAATGAGTTATTGCCATACTTTCTATTAATTGTCATTTTAAATACATTTTAAAATTAATAAATGGAAATTGTTACAGTGAAGTAATCTATAGATAAGAGTATTTAAATTAGGCAATTGCTATGCTCCATTTAAAAAATGAATGACTATAGTTTAACAATTTAACAATAATGTATACTACATGTAATATAATTTTAGAAATAGAATTCAGCATTTAATAGACACCAGAATACCACCGGTGAAAATTTATAAACTGTATTTTCAACTTCTAAGCTATTTCAGGGAAACTACTCAATTGGTGAACAGGAACTTGTTGAAGACATGTTTAAATGTTAAAGACTCTTTGTTACTTCTAACGTATATGAAATGTAGAGCTCTCACTGGAAGAATATGTGAAAAAAAGCTCTGAAGCTTAAAGCAGGTAAATGATTGACTACTCCTCTCTGTCACTTCTTTGCCACATAGGGCCAAGCCACACAGGATGGCTTCTCTGCAAGCTTACAGATAATGAATGTTGGTAGGCACCCTCATGTTTAGAGTCACAAGAGCTATTCCACACCTCTAAGTGAGATTTATGTATTTGTTTACTTATTTATTTATTCAAATAGATACATTTAAATCTGAGGATTATGCTAAACTTTATAAAATGGGTGAGCTCTTACAACTGTATAACTGAATTAAGCATTACAAAACTCTTCATTTATTTATTTGTCACCTGGGAAGTTTCCTTCTTCATTTTCAACAGATAAAGAAAAGAAAACGCTTTAAAAATTGAACAACAGAGATGAATGTAAAAGATCTATTTCTTATATGAGAAAGAGAATGGAATGTATTTGGAGATAATGCTAAGATTACATCTTAGAAATTAAAAAAAGCCTATTTTAACTGCTGAGTTGCTATTTTCTAAAATGACCAAGAGGCAAAGAGTATGGACCTTTAATAACAAATTCATGATTCCTTAAGAAAATTCAAACATTCTCCTCTTATTTTATATACTGTATCTGAGTAATTTAACAATTTCATAACTTCAATTAACATCTTATATTCAACTTAAACTATTTTCCTCATTTCAAGACTCACTTATCACACTTTTCCTGTTAAAGGTCCTATGGTATCTAAAATTCATCATCTATCCATCAAAATCCTCATCCTTAGGGACACCTGGGTGGTGCAGTTGATTAAGCATCTAACTCTTGATTTGGGCTCAAGCTGTGATCCCAGGGTCCTGATCTCAGGGTCATGAGATGGAACCTCACATAGGGCTCCGTGCTCAGCATGGAGTCTGCTTGAGATTCTCTCTCCCTCTCCCTCTGCCCCTCCCATTCATGTACTCTTTCTCTAAAAATAAATAAATAAATCTTTTAAAAAACCTCATCTTTATAAATATAACCTCCTTCTACCCAAACCAGAAATCTTGGAGTTAACCTATATGCCTCTCTTTCCATTTTTTTTTTTTTTGGTCGTATCAAATAAAGCCATTTTTATTTATATCTCTCAAATCGAACCTATGTTAAGGATTTCAGTTTCCCTTGCCTGAAATACTGAAATAGGCTTGCAAACTGTCAGAGGAAGAGCTCAAGAATGACTAGCAGACATTCAGATGGAAAGATGTTGAAGAAATGGTCTCTTGCTGAAATAACACCTGCAAGGTTCTCTCTAAGCTAGGAAAGACAGTATATTTCAGTAAAGAACTGATAATAGTTCTGCATGAGTGAAGCAAGGACATCAAGGATGAACTAGATGGGTACATAAATCCCAAAAGATCAGAAACATTATTTTTTTTCACTATTGAATCTCCAATGCCTAGAATAGTACTCAACACTTAGCAGCATTCAGTACACATTTGTCATATTAATGGAAAATGAATGAAGCTCAAGAGCTAAGAGACTCTAAAGGGCCTTGTAGGCTTCCTTAATATTTGGCTATTCTTCAAAGGGCAATGAGAAACCATAAAAAGGTCTTAAGCTTCAGAGTGACATAATCAGATCTAAGGTTTAGGAATATCACTCTGGCTACCAAATGGAGAAAAGATGGAGGGAGGAAGTAAGAGTGTATGGAAGGAGACTAAGAGGATTTTCTGCTAGTCAAAGGAAGACAGAGATGCTAGAAGTTTGAAATAGGAAGCTAAAATAAGAATGACTGTAAGAAGATATTTGAGGGATGTAGAGGATACGGATCCCTAGGATTTAGAGATTAATGAAGTAATTGAAGATGGATGGTAGAAGAGAAGGAGGAAGCAAGAATGATGATTTATAGCTTTGGCAACTAGCTGAAAGGTTAAATGGAACATAGAACATGGAAGAAGAAAGCCTTGTTTGTTTTTCAATTTGTTTCTTTTCACCAAAGATGTGCATTACTGTGTTAGATGGAGAAATGTTAAATGTGCTATATTAAAAAGACATATCCAGAAGGCAGATGGATATATGGGTCTGGCACTCAGGATAGCAACGTCAGATACAAATATAGATTCAGGAGTTACTCTTAAAGATGAGATCAAGGGAGTGAAAGAGATTCCAGACAGCGAGAGAGAGGGTAAAAAGAAAGTAAGATATGAATATGAGTAACATGATATGAATAACATGATAAAAAAGATGGAATGAAGTCCACAAAATAAAAAAGAAGGAACAGCCAAAAAAAGAAAAAAAAAAAGGTGAGCTATGAAAGTAGTAATAGAAAATATTACAATAAGAAGCAGGGTCAGGGGCGCCTGGGTGGCTCAGATGGTTAAGTGTCTGCCTTCGGCTCAGGTCATGATCCCAGGGTCCTGGGATTGAGTCCCTCATTGGGCTCTCTGCTCCTTGGGAGCCTGCTTCTCCCTCTGCCTGTCTCTCTCTCTCTCTGTCTCTCATGAATAAATAAATAAAATCTTAAAAAAAAAAAAAAGAAGCAGGGTCAGTAAAGGATATCAAGAAAAATGCCTATCTTTGATTTTGCAACAAGTAGGTCATCTATAACTTTGGTGAGAGCAATTTCAATAAAGTTCATGTGAAAGTCCAGTAGTGGTAAGCTGAATAGCTAGTGGGAGATGAGAAAGTGAGAAAATGGATGTGAACAACTCTTTCAAAAAGTTTGCCTATATAAAAAGGGCATGTTCTGCATGGAGCACTGGGTGTTACACGCAAACAATGAATCATGGAACACTACATCAAAAACGACTGATGTAATGTATGGTGATTAACATAACATAATAATAATAAAAAAAGTTTACCTATAAAAGGGAAGAGAGAGAGCAGGTAGAGCTAGAAAAGTGTAAGATCCAGGAAGGGCTTTCTTTAGATTTTGTCTTAAAGATAATAAAGTCTTGGGGCACCTGGGTGGCACAGTCAGTTGAGCGTCTTGGTTTCAGCTCAGGTCATGATCTCAGGGTCATGAGATCAAGCCCTGTGTAGGGCTCCATGCTGAGTGCGGAGCCTGCTTGAGACTCTCTCTCCCTCTCCCTCTGCCCCTCCTGCTTGTGCTCTCTCTCTAGCTCTCTCAAATAAATAAGTGAATCTTTAAAAAAAGATAATAAAGACTTAAATATGTTTAAATAATGGTGAAAGGAGCCAGTTGATAGTCAGTGGTTACAGATTTAAGAATGAAAAGAGGAAATGGATAAAGATCTCTGATTAGTCAAGATGGATCAGGATCCAAAATCCAGAAGAAAGCTTAGCTTTGGACAGAAAGTGGGGCATCTCTCTATAATAATAGGAGAGAAAACAGAAAAGCAGAGCGTGGATGCAGAACAGACAGGAGATGGCTTCTCTATTCCTTATAAAATCTTATATTCAAGTTGGAGTTTGAGATAAGGGAGGAGAAAGGTTAAAGAAAGTAAAAGGAGTTTGAAATTGTTCTTGTGGGAATGGGAGAAGATGGTGAAAGATGAGGATGGTCTTTTGGTACTGAAATCCCATTGAGATCATGACCATGTATTTTATGGAGCAGATTCAAGATATTGTGTAATTTTTATTCCAGTAGTATTTATCAGTCTGGATATGGACAAGGGGAAGATACACAGCTAGGTTTATCTAAGGTTTTGATTTTTCCAGTTAGGTGTGACAGAAGGGAAGGGAGGCAGAAATGCTGAAGATGATGATGAGAGGGATAGAGTTTCAGCTTCCAAGGAAGGTACCAGGATTTTTTTTTTGGTGGGGGGGATAAATGAGAAATGGTGCAAAGGGGGCTTTGGGAGCTTATATACTGGTCACTGTATTGGCTTCAACATATATTATTCCAATTGTGAGCTACAACAAACCTATTTTGTGGATGCAGTATGACCTCCATTTTACAAATTAAAAAGCTGAAAATCTCAAAAAGGAGGAGTTACATATCAACGGCCATACACCTAGGACCCAGTGTAACTAGGACTCAAAATCAGAACTAAGGTCGAGCTGACCCCAAGGCCCAGGTGCTAAACATAAGCCACAGTGAAAAGTAGTTAGTAAAAGAATTCTTTCCTTGTAAAAGTCTATCTTTAGAAAGTATACAAACAATTTGAGAATGCAGAGGAATCAGAATGATAAAATGCATAGGTCAGGATTGAAGACATTATTAATTCCAAATGGGATACAGTGGTTCCCCCTTATCTGTGGTTTCACTTTTCGTGGTTTCAGTCACCTGAGGCCAACTGTGGTCTGGAAGCAGATAATCCATCTCCTGACCTTAAGTCAGAATCAATCAATATTAGCCTAACACTACATCACAATGCCTACTTCATCCACCTCACTTCATTTCATCACATAGGCATTCTGTCACCTTATATTATCACAAGAAGAAGTGTGAGTACAGTACAGTAACATATTTTGAGAGAAAGACCATGTTCACATTACTTTTATTATAGCATATTGTTGTAATTGTTCCATGTTATTATTAATTATTGTTGGTAATCTCTCTCTTTTTTTTAAGATTTTATTTATTTGACAGAGAGAGACACAGTGAGAGAGGAAACACAAGCAGGGGGAGTGGGAGAGGGAGAAGCAGGCTTCCCGCCAAGCAGGGAGCCTGATGCGGGGCTGATCCCAAGACCCTGGGATCATGACCTGAGCTGAAGGCCCAATGACTGAGCCACTCAGGTGTCCCATATTGTTGGTAATCTCTTACTATGCCTAATTTATCAATTAGTTTAACACAGGTGTGTATATATAGGAAAAAACATATTGTATATAGGGTTCAGTACTACTGACAGTTTCAGACGTCCACTGGGGGGGTCTTAGAATGTATCCCCATTGTTAAAGAGAGACTACTGTATTTTTAAACAATAATACTTGACTGTGTGAAACCTTAGAGGATCCAAGGAAATTTCACAAATTTTATCTCAATAATCAAAACAATTGTATGAAGTAGGTATTTTATCATTTTGATTTTATGAGTTTCAAGAAGCTAAAGAATTTACACAGCTTACTTACCAGTGGATTATGTCTTTTCATTAATGTTTGTTAGAGTCCCTGAAAAACTCAAAATTATTACAGATATGTTATTAGCAAGATTATACTCACATATGAGCTTGATATAGTGAAAAGATACAGTGAATCTCAATACTTTTTTATTATTTCAATTTTGAGACTATTAAGAAAAAATTATTCAGGATTGGATTCAATTTTTTTGATCTTCTGGTGAGAAAATCTGCTTACTTCATATAAATCAGATGGGTTTGACACTGGAAAATAGTCCAACATCTCTCTCATTGGAGATTTGGCTACTTTTCATTCTCTTTCTGTGTAGAGATGATAACTTAAGATTCTTGCAGATTGTTTTCATTCTGAAAGCATCTGACAAGCTTGCCCACTCCCCTCTGTCTCAGGACACTTTCATTGTCTTTTTACTGAGCAAATAGAGAAATATAGAAGTAAATTAATAGAGAAAAATAAATATATAAGTATAGGTCTCTGGAAAAGTACAGAGTATAAAATATAAACCAGGAAAGAAGGAGCTAGAAGGAAAATTGAGACAGCTGCCTGAGTGAGCAACACGTTCCTTCTTTTACCAAATAGTTTGGCTAAAGCCAAGTATGTTTTCTTTGATTTCTTTTCTTCTTTCCCTGTAGGTGGTCTTCTCATCCTACTCCCTCCTCTTAGGGGAACATTTCTGGCTTCACTAAACCAATAGGTCTAGGAAGATTACTGTAATCCTCTGTACTATCCTTAGAGCTGAGACAGTTTTGACATATGCTATTCCCTCAATGTCACTGAAATGGTTTAAAAGGTATTAAAATGAAGTCTGATTTTTATTAATTGAATTTAAAGAGCCAATATGATCTAAATGAATCCCAATATTAGTATGTTGTCTGGAAACAAATTTGTTGTTGAGCTTTGGAAAGACACAAAGATAGAACATCTAAAGAAAATATTTTGTTTTTATTAAAGATTTTGTTTATTTATTTGAGAGAGAGAGAGAGCACAGGCAGGAAGAGCAGGAGATAGAGAAGCAGACTCCCTGCTAAGCAGGGAGTCTGACGCCTGGCTGGATCCCAGGACCCGTAGATGATGACCTGAGCCAAAGGTAGATGCTTAACCTATTGAGCCAATCGGGCACCCCTAAAGAAAATATTTTGTATCAATAATTCATTTCTTGGGTTAGTAGCCAAATGAAAAACAGAAATTATGCCAAATGAGAAGGTTAGGAACTTGACAAATAATGAAGACAGAAATCCGTAACTTAAAAAAAATCTAATATCATGCTAATTCCTGGATTACATCTACATAATTTTGGGGTAGTCTTGATTTAAATAAGAAAGGCTGTTGGCATACATATTCTAAAGCTATATCTATTAGTAGTTGATTAAAAAGAAGAGGAAAGAAGAAAAAGAAAGAGTGAGAAGAAGGAGAAGATGAAGGGGAGCAAGAGGAATCGGGGAAGAAGAGATTAAGAGGGAAGAGAAGGAAAAAAGCAAACAAATGAAAAAAAACTTTAAATGATTTCCATTTTTCTCAGTGAAGTTAGTTAGTTAGTTGGCTTGTTTGTTTGATAGTCATGGTTCCCACAGAGAGGAAAAGGCAGTCTGACTTAGACATGGTTGAAAGAAAGGTTAAATGAAATCACTAAAACATATTATGTGTTAGTCAGAAATTGGGGCCAATTCCATAAATTAAGGTGCTTTCTCAGTGTTCATAGAACCACATATGGCCTATCTCTGTCATGGAGGCTCTCAGTGGTTTTGATAATATAAAAAGGCAGTGTTTTTTGTTAAAGCCAAGTATGTTTTCTTTTATAGACTAATGCTAAAATATGGATCAGTAACATAAAGATGTCTCCATAACAAAACTATTTCTACCTCACCATAGGAAATCTGCACTGGTCATTTGTTTATGGAAAGTTCTCTATAAGGGATAAATCAATACAATCAATACAGGTATACCTTGTTTTACTGTGTTTCAGTTTATTGTGCTTCACAGATAATGAAGTTTTTTACATAATGAAGGTCTGTGATAACCTTGTGTTGCACAAATCTATCAGCACAATTTGTCCAACAACATTTACCTATTTCATGCCTCCATGTCACATTTTGATAATTCTCACAATATTTCAAACTTTTTCATTATTATTATATTTGTTATGGTGATGTGTGATCCGTGATCTTTATGTTGTGATTGGAGACTCAAAATGTGACTGAATTGTTGCAATCTCATGGCAAAATTATAATGGATGAGGAATTCCTTCTTACGGGTGAGGAAAGAAAGTGGTTTCTTGAGATGGAAACTCCTCCTGGTGAAGATGCCATGAAGACTGTTGAAATGACAATAAAGAATTTAGAATATCATATAAATTTAGTTGATAAAGCAGAAGCAGGGTTTGAGAGGATTGACTCCAATGCTGAAAATGGGTAAAAAGTTGTTAATCAGCATCATGTACTACAGAGAAATCATTCCTGAGAGGAAGAATGAATTGATATAGCAAACTTCATTCTGTCCTATTTTAAGAAATTACCACAGCCAAACCCACTTTCAGCAACCACCACCCTGATCGGTCAGCAGCCATCAACATTGAGGCAAGACCCTCCACTAGCAAAATGATTATTCAGAAAGCTGAGATGATGGTTAGCATTTTTATGAGTAATAAAGTGTTTTTAATTAAAATATGTACATTTTTAGACATAATGCTATTTTATACTTAACAGACTATAGTATAATGTAATCATAACTTTTATATGCACTGGGAAACCAAAAAATTCATTGACTCACTTTATTGCAATATTTGCTTAACTGCAGTGGTCTGGAACCTGCAATATCTCCAAGGTATTTATTGTCCCATTCAGGCTTTTCATTCCTGTTATTTAATTACTGACTTTTGTATTGATGCCAGTTTAAGGAATAAGAAAAGAATGAATGTCTACTGTTTCATGGTTTAGAAGTGAAGTTTCAAAATCCCTTTTCATTTAAACTATCCCAATCAACTCTGAAAAAAATCTTACTGATATTGCCACTTACTTATCAAACTGCATAATGTGCACCACACCTTCCTTCCTTCCTTCCTTTTTCTTTCTTTCTTTCTTTCTTTCTTTCTTTCTTTCTTTCTTTCTTTCTTTCTTTCTTTC